>NW_021319214.1:54152-124366 GCF_001605985.2 Dendrobium catenatum
CGGGGTCAAGGGGCAGCGCCCTTGCGGGGGTTTCCGGGGGCAGCGCCCCCAGAACAAAATTATGTACTTGTTCGGTACCGAGCATGTACTGAGCAGTATCGAGCATGTACTGAGCGGTACCGAGCATGTACAATCTGATGAAGCGATACATGAAGCAAATAATGGGAAGAAAGATCGTTACCTAATCGTGAAAAAAGAACATTCAATTACAAAAAGCTGAAGAAGAAGAAGCGAGACATGAAGCAAATGACGGGAAGATTACGGGAAGCAAGAGAAGAAGAAGAAATAAATCGTTACCTTCGATCGCCTCCAGCTATGTTCGAACTCGACCAAACTGTGGTCGTCCAAGTTGGCGGAGTTCGCCTTTCAGTTCTCACCTGAAGCAGAAGCAGGTATGTTACCCTAATACTCGACTCTTATACGACTCTCACCGCTCGGTCTATATACTTACAAATCGAAGCGGTGCCTCGTTTCGCTTCGAGGCGTTACGAACCGAAGCCTACGCCCCGTGCGAAATAAGTGCACACTTCGTCGAATCCCACGAGGCATAAGCCTCAACGCGCAAATGCTTCGCCTCGCCTTAAGTCGCGCCTTAGTGCGTACGCCTCTTACGCCTTTTTAATCGTTGGTCATTAATAAGAGTACATGTTTTAGATATCTTGGATCTATTGTTCAGAGTGATGGTGAAATTGATGGGGATATTATTAGCAGAATTCAAGTTGGATGATTGAAGGGGAGGAATACATCGGGCTTTTTGTGCGATAAAAAAAGTCCCCCTCAAACTCAAGTGAAAATTCTATAAGATGGTGGTGAGACCTGCAATGCTTTATGCTGCCGAATGTTGGCCATTAAAAGAGAAGCATAATACTAAGTTAATTGTTGCAAGATGAGGATGCTTAGGTGGATGAGTGGCTTGACCCTTAGAGATGGGATACAAAATGAACATATACATGAAAAGGTTGGAGTAGCTCAGTGGAAGATAAGATTAGAGAGAGTCGCCTTAGATGGTTTGGTCACATTAAACGAAGGCCTTCCGATGACCCGGTTAGGAAAGTTGAGGTATTATATTTGACTTATGTTAATAAAGGTAGAGGTAGACCTAAAAAGACTTGGTTAGAAAATATTAAAAATGATCTTTCTTTATTAGATTTAAATGAGAATTTGACTTTTAACCGGACACAATGGAGAAAAAGGATTCATGTAGCCGACCCCACGTAGTGGGACAAAGGCTTGATGTTGTTGTTGTTGTGGGCATTGCAATGAGCTTTCAAAGGTTTAGCGACCCTCTTTTCCCATGAGTTTAGACAAGCAGGATATACCACAAAATTGGAGATTTCATATTACAGTTTTGTCCAATGGAATTAACTTACATTTAAAGGAGCCTGTCCATGCCAACCTTATTAACTAATCTAGATTTCGTGGAGTTTATAAATAGTGGTATAAGTCATATAATTTGGACTTAGCTTGAATAAAATTTCTCTTTCTAGTTTCAGTATTATTAGTTTGAGTTGGATATTTGATTCCTTCAGTGAAGTCATCTCCTTGTATTTCTGTGAGGTCTAGTTTTCTTTTGGATATTTTTTCCTTGTTTATTTTGTTGCATAATTTGTTATTGTTCAGTAGTGCTCTTGATTTTGGATGCATAAAAAATTTGATATGATTTTCTTTGTTCTCATATTCTTGATGAAATTTTTAGATATTTACAATTATTTCATTATTTTATTATCTATTGGACTTAAATTATTCAATCACTTCTTTTTTATTAAAAATTAGTTTTTTGGATTAATTTGTAACTTGTTCTATGTGAATCTCTAATTTTTATTTGCATGAAAGCATACTATGCATCATATTTGTATTAGAAAACTCTGGCATGAGTCAGGCAACTCAGGCTGCATCCAATTGATATAAATGCCTTACATTGTCTCGAAATATTACTAATAAGCAGGGCTAATTATTTGCCTCACTTATGAAATTTTAACTTTTCAAAACCCATTGACGAAATATTGAACAATTAAAATCAAATTTGTGATGATATTAATATAGCTAAAGCAAAATATGATATTTTGTTACTCAAGTTCATTCATGTGAACTTGAACTGAAATTCAATCATAGGGATGAACCGTTTTATTTGAATGCTAATTCCCGGAGAAGACAAATAATCAAGTTACACAATTTAGGGCATTTAGTAATGATGTTTATGAAAATTATAGATATAAAAAATTTGGCATAAATTATGACATAGCTAGAAAAGTTAGAATTGAAGTGTTCACATATGATGTAAGAATTGATACTAAAGTTTTTATTTATTGTTTGCTAGACTTAGATAATTTTTTGAATTATAGACTATGTTTGATCAATGAAAAGTGCGATTTGCAAAAATAAAATTAACTCATCATGAAAAAAGTTCTGGATAAGTATGGAGAGGCATAGAGGTTAGAAAGGAATCAATAACTGTATTGGTTGCAATGAAAATATCTAAAATCAAAATATTTGCTTTTGTCATATCAGTGTTGTCTAGTTGATGAATTTAATTCATTAAAACAAGGTACCAAATTTTATTATTCGATATATCATTAAATTTGAAGAACTATTGGTGGATTCTAATTCATTTTTAGAATCACTCTCTCAAGGTTAAGGTAGAGTTTGAGACTTAATATCAAGAGAAAAATGATACTTCGCCTCATTTTATCACATTATCATCCTTTTTGGTTAACCCTATGACCTTAAGCTTGTATTAAATATTTTTATAATCATGACTATAATTTGGCATGAACTAACCTTATTTAAATAAGGTATGTGCAAATATTTATGGGTATATTTGGTGCAACCTAAATTTCTAAATATTTTAAGAAGACACTTAAGAAAGCAATTAGAAAACTTCTTCCTTTCAATAATGCATAAACATCCACATATAAAAGTAAAAGTACGAACAAGCTCTAGAAAGCTGCTACGAAACCTGTAAACATAAAGAAATAATAACAAGGCTACCCTCATAACAATCGACAAGCGGTCACCTCACATGCAAAGCTCGAAATATAAAGAATAGGTGCTCAAAGGATAGATCTAACTCGGAATCCACCACTGAAATGATCCGGCACAAGCCCACACTCCAGCAAATACCAACCAAAATGTGGCAACAAACACCACCACTCACAAGAGAAGAAGGATACAAATGGGGTGGGAACCGTGGATAGAGAAGAAGAGGTAGAAGACCGAGACAAAGTAATAGAGGGGAAGGGGAAAGGAGGCTAGCTCGCAAGCTAAAAAACCCGCAGGTTTGTATGCAAATTATTTACCAAAACTGCCTCTAACTATAGGAAAACAACCACTATATATAGGGGGAAAGGGGAAAAAAGCAGGTAATTAAAGCACCACCCAAACAACCACTAGAATTCCCTTGAAAACCGCAGCAAACAGGGACCAAAGGGACTGCGGCTAGGGGAAAAACGAGGCATTAATACAACAGTTAATGGGTACAAAAATCGAAGGGACATCAACTAGGGGGAAAATGAGGCATTAATACAACGTCTATTGGGCACAAAAATCGAAGGGACAACTGCTCAAACTGAAGGGACAACAGCTAGGGGGATAACAAGGCATTAATACAGTAGCTAATGTTCACAAAATCTAAGGGACAGCTGCCCAAACCAAAGGGACAGCCGCCAAAGGGAAAAATTGAGGAAAATAAGGCCCACTAGGGGACAAATCAGTAGCCCACCAAGGGAAAATCCCAATAAACAAGGTGAAGGATAGGGAGAGACATACCTAAGAGCACTAACCTAGCATGATCATCAGTTGCCTTCCATCATAGGCTAACAAAAAAAAAAAAACATAGAGTCCAAAACATAGAAAAATAAAAAAAACATAGAAAAATAAAGCATAGAATGATAATATTTGATTGCATCAATATTTTAAGTAAATGTCAGAAGAGCAAATCATGAGAGAAAATGACTATGAAGAATGTACATGACTCAAATGAAGTTATTTGATTGTGTAGCTCGAGTTAGCTCAAATGAATTCGAGATCACAAGATGCATATAATTTTATTTATTTTTTTGACTCTTATATTAGTTTATTTTTTGAGTGTTAAGGATGTGAATCATCACTCACACACAAGAGAGAATCAAGTGCAAATTAAATCTAAAATAAAAATATCACAATTGATTTTAACTGATCATATTATACAATCTTTCATACTATATGATGAACTAGAACTAAAATTGTCTAGAACTAGCCAAACTATACAATTATTGATTGTATTTTATGGTTATGGTTGATTAAAAATAATAATAATTACATGAGCATTAATTTTGTTATGATTATAAGATAGCATTATTCTTGAAAATTGATATTGATATTGTATGATTATAGAAATATAATTAAGAAATCAATTTACATTAATTAAGACTATTCAAAAATTGCTTGTATTTTGCAATGTATGTCATACTAAATGGTCCAACATGATTTTCTCAATTAAATCTTTAGAATCAACTACACTTAATTCTTATCCTGTCTCTGAGAGTAAAGCTACTCATCCGCCTGAGCATTCTCATCTCTTCAACACTTAACGTTATGCTTCTCTTTCGATGGCCAACATTCTATCACATAAAGCATTGCATGTCTCACCACCATCTTATAGAATTTTCCCCTAAGTTTGAGGGGGACTTTTCTATAACACAACAAGCCCGATGCATTCCTCCACTTCAACCATTCAACTTGAATTCTATTAATAATATTTCTATCTATTTCACCGTCACTTTGAACAATAGACCCAAGATATCTAAAACGTGTACTCGTATTAATGACTTGATCGCCCAAAGTCACAATCCCCTCACTAGATCTATTATTACTAAAATATTATAAATAACATTTTTTTAGATTTAAATAAGAATTTGACTCTTAACAGGACATAATAGAGAAAAAGGATTCATGTAGCCAAGCCCATGTAGTGGGATAAAGGCTTGATGTTGTTGTTTTTTATGATTTTGTAATTGCTAATACCTTATTTAATAAAAAAGATAAGCATCTCATCACTCATAAGATTTGATATAGTAAAACTCTGATTGATTATTTTCTTAATAGAATAATAGAATGTTTAGATTGTAAAGATTATACGAATATTATGAGTGAAAATTTATATACCAAACATTGTTTATTAGTTTTGGACTTTAAGATGAAGAGGTAGAATATGAAAAATAAAGTAAAATATTGTTGTATTATAGATTGGGGCATTTTAAAACAACAACAACAACAACATCAAGCCTTTATCCCAATATGTGGGGTCGGCTGCATGAATCCTTTTTCTCCATTGTGTCCTATTAAAAGTCAAGTTCACGTTTAAATCTAATAAAGAAAGATCATTTCTAATATTTTCTAGCCAAGTCTTTTTAGGTCTCACTCTATCTTTGTTAACATAAGTCAAATCTAATACCTCTACTTTCCTAACCGGGTCATCGGAAGGCCGCCGTTTTATGTGACCAAACCATCTAAGGTGACTCTCTCTAATCTTATCTTCTACTGGAGCTACTCCAACCTTTCACTTATATGTTCATTTCGTATCCTATCTCAAGGGTAAAGCCACTCATCCACTTGAGCATCCTCGTCTCTTCCACACTTAACTTAGTATTATGCTTCTCTTTTAATGGCCAACATTCAGCACCATAAAGCATTGCAGTCCTCACCACCATCTTATAGAATTTTGTCTTAAGTTTGAGGGTTACTTTTTTATCACACAACAAGCCCGATGCATTCCTCCACTTCAACCATCCAACTTGAATTTTGCTGAGAATCCCCATCTATTTCACCATCACTTTGAACAATAGATCCAAGATATCTAAAACGTGTAGTCTTATTAATGACTTGTTCGCCCAAAGTCACAGTCCCCTCCCTAGGTCTATTACTACTAAAATTACACTCCATATATTCCGTTTTAGATTTACTCAAGCAAAAACCTTTAGACTCTAAGGTTGACCTCCATAATTTTAAATTTACCTTCAACTCGCTCTTTAGTCTTATCAACAAGAAGAATATCATCAGTCAAAAGCATACACCAAGGTACATCATCTTGCAAATCTATAGTGAGAATATCCATGACTAAATCAAAAAGATATGGGCTTAAGGTTGATCCTTGCTGTGGGGCATTTTAAAACATTAATAAAAATATTTTTGAGAATAAGATTCAAGATTTTAAGATTTTGACTGTACATGAGGAAGTTAATGTTATGAGACAAAAAGTAGCTAAGGATAGTGAGAATGTTGCAAAGTATGTGCTGAGAATATCAAAAGAAAAATCTCCTGTTAGCAAAAATATTTGGTGGTGGAATAAAGTGTGGAAGAAAAGATATTAAGGAGTGCAAAAGTTGTATGTATAAGTTATCTAAGTAAAGAGAAAGAAATAAGGATTTAGTTCAAGTGAAGTGCATTAAGGATAATTGGATAAATATAAAAAATGCTTTTATTGGAAGAGGATATTGAGCATAATTTATGATGTGATACTAATGTTTCTCAAAATCAATTTGGATTCATGCTGGGTAGGTATATTATGGAAGTTATACATTTATTGAGTGGTTTGATGGAGAAGTATAGAGAGAATAAGGAGGATCTACATATGATATTTATTGATTTAGTGAAAACATATGATAAAGTTTCAAGAGAAGTGCTTTGGGGAGTTCTAGAAAACAAATGTGTTAATTATTAATTTGAGAGGTATGAGAGGTAAAGCTTAATTTTATTGCATAAATAGATCTATACAAGAAGTCTTATCACAGAAACAAATAACTTCTAATTGATACATAATTTCCTCAATATGATCCGTCCTAATTTAGGTACTCTTCTTTGGAAAGAAATCATCGGGATAGTAATTCTGGCGGGATTGAGAGAGCTTCCCACAGATGATGCTTTGTGGCCGTGGGATTTCTTTTAGGTTGAACGGCTAGGAGTTTAACACTCCCCCCCCCCCCACCCAAGCTGAGGAATATGTATCTGTTATTCCCAGCTTGTTAATCATTCTGAGAAAGACAGAGTTGTCCAACCCCTTGGTAAGGATATATGCAAGTTGATCCTTCGATGATACATGGTTGATACATATTAGACCATTATCTAATTTTTCTTTAATGAAATGTCTGTCCACTTCTATATGGTTGGTCCTATTATGCTGGACTGGATTGTGGGCTATGCTGGTTGCTGACTTGTTATCACAATGTAATTTCATGGGATCATTCCACTTGGTTCTTAGGTCTTCTAGAATCATCTTGATCCAAAGTAACTCTCGTTTTTTCAAGGCCATAGTTCTATATTCTGCTTTAACACTAAATCTTGCCACCACATTTTGTTTCTTGTTTCTCCATGTAACTAGGTTCCCTCCAAAAAATGTGTAGTATCCAGAGGTAGATCTTCTATCTATTGGCGATCCTGCATAATTAGCATTCGTGTATGCTTCAAGTGTTTATTCCGCGATATCTTCTAAAGAGAATCCCTTTTCCTTGGTTTCCTTCAAGGTAATGCAGTATCCTGTCTACCGCTTGCATATGAGCCTGCTTTGGATTCTGCATTAGCTGACTGACCATGTTTACAACAAATGTTATCTGGTCTGGTGTGGGAGAAGTAAATCAATTTCTTTACAAGTCTCTGATAAGACCCTTTATCTACATCTATATCTTCTTTTACTTCTCCCAGTTTAAGATTTGGTTTTACTGGTGTTGGTTTACAAGTTAATTTACCAGTTTCTTTTAGAGATTTTTAATGTATTTCTGTTGTGAAATGAAGATTCCTTTGATGGAGTTGACTACTTCAATTCTGAGAAAATATTTTAGTCTACCTAGTTCTTTGATATCAAATTCCTTAGTAAGACTTTTCCTTAAACTAACTTTCTCCTCTTCATTATTTCCAATCAAGATAATATCATCCATATATACTAATAATATTGTGACTCCTCCTGAGTCTGAGTGTTTAAAAAATAATGTATGATCCTCTTGATTTTGTTTATACCCATTAAGAAGCATGAATTTTGAGAATCTTCCGAACCAGGCCCTTGGTAATTAGTTGAGCCCATGTAGAGCATTTTTTAATCTACACACCCTTTTACCTTCATATTTTTTCTTAAACCTTGTGGTATTTATATAAATATATCTTCTTCAAGATCCCAATGCAGGAATGCATTTTTAACATCCAATTGTTCGAGATGTCAATTGCACTTGGTTGCTAGTGAGAGTAGTATTCTGACAGTGTTCATTTTATCTACAGGTGCAAAGGTTTCTTGGTAGTCAATGCTATGTTTGAGTGTACCCTTTTGCCATTAGTCTTGCCTTGTATCTTTCTAGTGTGCCATCAGCTTTGTACTTTTTGGAGATCACCCATTTGCAGTCGACCGATTTTTTCCCTATCGGTAGATTGATGATCTCCCATGTATTGTTCTTTTATAGGGCCTGCATTTTATCTATCATGACATTTTTCAAATTTTCATCGGATAAGGTCTCAAAAATATCTTTAGGAATATGGATATCTTCTAGTGTAACCAAAAAAATTTTGTGTGAGGATGTGAAGTTGTTGAAATATATAGAGTTGATTATAAGGTATAAGGGAGGTGGTGAGCTTATCTTATTTTTAGGAGATGTTTCAGATTCTTGGATCTGCTTTGGAGCACAATATGAACTTATACACTTGGAGTATTCCTTCCCAAATCTGATGACAGCTTTGTCTTTTATTTCCCTATTATGATTTTCAGGTGGATGGTTTGAGGTAGAGGAAGGTCAAGAGGTGCTAGTTCATTTTCCTCATCTTCCTCAAGTTCGGTCTCCCCCTGAAGATGAGGCTTGAAAAAATAGGAATTTTGTTCATCAAAGGTAACGTCAACAGAGAGAAGTGTTTTTCTTGTAGGTGGATGATAACACTTGTAACCTTTTTAGGCAGCTGAATAGCCAACAAAGATGCATTTGAATGCTCTTGGATCTAGTTTTCCTCTATTTTGGCTGTGAATATGAACATATGCAGTGCACCCAAAGATTTTTGGTGTAAGGTTATGATGGGTTCGAAACTTGAGGTAAAATGAGGACAAAATCTCCATTGGAGTTTTGAGTCCTAGGGATATTGAAGGTAGTCGGTTTATGAGATAATTTGCATTTAGGAGGGCTCCCCCCAATAGGATTTGGGTGTATTGTAGTGGAATAGAAAAGCTCAAGTAGAGGCTAGAAGGGGATCATTTTTTCTCTCTACAACCTCATTTTGTTGTGGGGTGTGAACGCATGACTCATGGATGATTCCTTCACTTTAGAAGTAGGAGATAAGGGTTTGGTTGAAATAATCTTTAGCATTATTGGAGCGAAAATTTTTTATTTTTATCTCAAATTGATTTTGGATTATGATATGAAAAATGGGAAGAATGGTGTTAACATCGGATTTATTTTTTAGAAAAGATTCAAGAAACTAGTGCAATTATCAATGAATGATACAAACCAGCGTGCCCCAGAGATATTGGAGATTTTTGAGGGTCCCCATATATCTTTATGAATAAGGTAGAAATGAGTGTCACATCTCTCTTTTTTATTTGGGAAGGAAGCTCTTTTATGTTTGGCTAACTCACAAGTTTCATAATAAAAATATTTATCTTCTAATTTCTAAAAAAGTTATGGATACGTATATCTTAGGACATTAAAAGATGGGTGTCATAACCTATAATAATGAAGTCAAATAGTGGAATTCTTATCAATTAGGGATAACATAAAGCATCTATTATTTTTAGGTTGATTTAGTTCTTCCAGGTAGTATAGTCCAGCTTTCTTCTTAGCAAGTCCAATTTTCTTCCCCGATCTCTGGTTCTGAAATAAGCAATAAGTAGGGTTAAATAAAACTTGACAATTTTGGTTATTGGTAAGTTTTTGTATTGATATTAGGTTTGTGAATAATTGAGGTATGTGGAGCACATTTTTTAGAGTGAGTGAGGGAGATAATGTTATTACTCCTTGGCCTGCTATCGTGGTAAGAGAATCATCATCAGTGATGATTTTTTCGTTGCTTGGGCAATGAGTATAGTTGATGAAGTGGATAAGTGAGTGCATCATGTGATCTGTGGCTCCTGAGTCAATGATCCATAATTCCTTTAAATGATTTCTAGAGGCACTTAAACTAATAGAAATCGGAAACTTACCTGAGAGTGCAAGTGAAGAAGATGCATTTGATTTTTTAAGAGATACTAGTTGTTTCAGTTTATCAATATCTTCTTTATTGAATTCTCCAAGGTTGGATTGTGCTTCTGGGTTGGACTGACTTGTAGTGTTGTTGGCATTTGATGTGCTCATTATTTCAGTTCTTTGATACCACTCCTTATTGGGGGTTTTCCATGTATTTTTCAGCACATTCTCTTTGTGTGTCTTGATTTCTTGCTATAACTCCACCAAAATGAGTCTTTGTCTTTGAATTTTGAGAAATTTTTACCTTTCTCCTTCCATGACGATTCTCTATTTATCACCATTGCTGAACTTTCAACGACCTTTGGTTCTAACATCACTCGTCGGCTTTCTTTCGCACGGATGAGAGAAATGGTTTTATTAATTGATGGCGTCTCCTCTTTGCCGAGGATCTAGACTCTAACCTGATCAAATTCTGCATTTATTCCTGTAAGAAAATCATAAACACTATCTTTTTCAATAAAGTTCTTTAGGATCACAGCATCTTCCGGACATTTGGTTTCTATACATCTGTATTGATCAAGTTCTTGCCATAGATTTTGTAGAAGGGTGGCATAATTTGTCACGGTCTTGCTCCCTTGCTTTGTGCTTCCTTCTTTGACTTTAATTTCAAAGATTTGAGCCGCATCCCGAGCTTTGGAGAAGGTTTGTTTGGCAGCATCCCATATGTCCTTTGTAGTGGAAAGGAACATGAATGTATCGCTAATTTTTGGAGTCATGGAATTTCACAACCATGCATAATCATGGAGTCTGCTTCATAGTTCATACCATGCCCAAAAATTAGGATCACCTTCTCTTGGTTTTCCTCCGAGAAGGTGGTGTATTTTTCCTTTCCCTTTTAAATAGATCTTCACAAATTGAGGCCACTTTAGATAGTTCTTTCTATTGAGATGATAAGAAGGTTGTAGGCTTTGGAGGTCATCTCGTCCTTTGTGCATCATAGACTCCTTAATTTGGTCCATGCTTTGGCATGGATTTTTAGAGTTTTAATCAGGTCGCTGGTTTGATCAGGTCGAACCGCTTAAATAGGAAGCCCTTTTGCATGAGTCGGGATGCAAAGCTTGCTCGGATCGGGCTTTGTCGGAGGTTTCTGCATGCAAGGGCTTCACCTAGCTTCGTCTTGAACTAGTTTCGTCCTGCTAGGCTTCGTCCTTCTGCGAGGGGCTTCTAGCTTCAGTTTTAGGCTTCGGGGTCCAGCGTTTTCAGAGTGGTTAGTCTGTCCAGTCCCGTCCCATATCAAAAGGTGAGAATAGGCCACGTTAGTCTGAGTTGGTAGAAGGGAACGGTAGGTAGCATATGGTTGCTCGACTTCGTCTGCTTGCGTTCGTTTGAGTTGGAAGCTGCGTCTGGCGGCGAATGGCAGCTCTGATCTCTTCTTCTTCTTCTTTTCCTCCTCCGACGATTCTACGGTCGTTCTTCAATTGGCAATGAAGGCCGTTGTCTCTGATACCATGTTAATTTGAGAGGTATGAGAGGGAAAGCTTAATTTTATTGCACACAAGTATCCCTATTTATAGATCTATATAAGATGTCTTAACAAAGAAACAAATAACCTCTAATTGATACATAATTGCCTCAATATGATCATTCCTAATTCAGCTACTCTTCTTTGGAAAGAAATCATTGGGAGAGTAATTCTGGCGGGATTGAGAGAGCTTCCCACGGATCATGCTTTGTGGCCGTGGGATTTCTTTTAGGTTGAACGGCTAGGATTTTAACATTAATAACGTTTATGGTCAAGTCATTAAGGATATATATGCAAGAGCTATTACATGTGTTCAAACACAAGGTGGTTTGACTAAGTATTTTTCTATTTCCATTGGATTACATCATGGATCAACTTTAAGCTCATATCTCTCTACTTTTTGCTGATGATATTCTTCTTGTGATAAGACTAGATAGGGAGTTAAAGGAAAATTTTAATTTTGGAGGTCAAACATAGAGTATAAATGTTTTGTTTGAGTAGATAAAAAATCAAATACATGAAGCATAATTTTAGTAGTATAGATGTTGTTGGGGGATTGTGACTTCATGCGATCAAGTCATTAAAAAGACTACGTGTTTTAGATATATCGTGTTTATTGTTTGAAGTGATGGTGAAATAAATGGGGATATTATTAGTAGAATTCAAGTTGGATGGTTGAAGTAGAGGATTCATTGGGCTTGTTGCGTGTTAGAAAAGTACCTCTCAAACTTATGGGAAAATTCTATAAGATGGTGGTGCGACCTACAATGCTTTATGGTGCACAATGTTTGCAGTTAAAAGCTAAGTATAAAATTAATTTAAGTGTTCCAGAGATGAGGATGCTTAGATAGATGAGTGGTGTCACTCTTAGAGATAGAATGTAAAACGAGTATATACGTGAAAAGGTTGGAGTAGCTCCAGTGGAAGATAAGATTAGAGACAGAGAGATGCCTTTGATTTTTTGGTCATATAAAATGTCGGCCTTTCAATGACCCAATTAGGAGAGTAGATGTATTAGATTGACTTATGTTAAGAAAGGTAAAGGTAGACCTAAAAAGACTTGGTTAGAAAATATTAGAAATGACTTTTTTTTATTAGATTTAAATGAGAATTTGACCCTTAATAGGACACAATGGAGAAAAAAGAATTCATGTAGCTGACCCTACGTAGTGCGATAAAGGCTTGATATTGTTGTTGTTCTTGATGATGATATTCATGAGTTTGATGAAGAGATTAGTGATTTTTAGAATGCTTTAATTTAATTGATGATTCTTTGAATGTCATGCAAATTCATCATATTGGTACTGCTAATTTTGAATTGGATTCGAAGAGGGTTTCAAGTTTTCAAATATATTTCAAATCAGGGGAGAAGCTTTGCTAGCTTGAAGTTGATAGTGGAGTTATTTGAATGTTGTCTCTAAGTTTGCTTTAGACCGCATGAATTTGAAATTTGAACTCTATCCAAAACCATATCAGGTAGCTTAGGTAGATAAAACTACTATATCTAGGTCTTAAAGATGTCTAAATCTGATTCATTTTGCTAGTTGTATTGATAAAATCTACTGTGTGAGCCTGCCCAGGGATTTTGCTCATGTTATTTGGGTAAACTTTGATTGTATGATTTAGATGTTACTTATTTTAGGTGTTTTAACTCGTATGCCTTAAAGGCTAGTGAGAAAGGGTATTTTTATAACTCTCAAAATCCTACGGTTAAATTTGAATTTGCACAGGATTCCATTACTCCCAATGAAGTAAAATGTCTTTGAATATTTCGAGTAAACATGCATTTGAGAAAAAGGTGCAATCATGAGGGTGTCACCTATTTGCTAGTAGTAGTGGAATTGAGTGATGTGATGCATGAAGTTACGACTTTGCATCATGATGCTAAGTATTTAATGATTTTAAAACTATTGGTTTTGATGAGCTTCATAATCAGTTGTTGTCATTGAGAGATACACAACAATATATTGATTTGCGTCCTGAATCATCATTACTTTATCTGTCTCAACATTGGATGGATTCAACTGAGTATGCTGAGCTTAAGAGATAAGTTGATGAGAGTTTTATTTGGAAAAGTGCAAACCCTTAGATTGTACCTGATTTCTTTACACCAAATAAAGATGATGCATATAAAAGTAGAGCTACTAATAAAATCACCTTTAAATTGAGGGAAAGTGATGAGCGGTAAATTATTTTTAAAACTAAAGTTGATATATATAAATGGATGGTGAAGCCCGGTAGATTAATCAATGCACCCTTTCATGATGATAATGATCCATGTTTTGCGATATTTCATTGAATGTTTTTTTTTTTTTAATTTTGATAATATAACATGACACCAGATTATCATTTCATGTTTTTAGGCGGTAGTTGAGATCAATGCTTTAAAAATCGGACCGGACCGACCGGTCCGACCGGTTCAACCGTGAACCGGTCCAAAGGCCGGTTCGGTTCAACCTGAAAACCGGCTTATCTTCAAACCGGCCGGTTTTGACCAAAACCGCCGGTTCAACCGGTGAACCGGCGAACCGGTCACGGTTCTCTTGAACCGGCCGGTTCAAGTTTTATATTTTTTAATATTTAAATTTTAAATAACTTAAATTTAAATATTAAAAAATATTTATAATTACATTTCAAATTTGAAATGCTTCAATTTTAAATTAAAAAATTCCAAACAAGCATTTCATTAAGGGAAAGTCTAGTACTACTTTTTAGCTCAAAAGTCAATATATAGTAAAAGCTTCACCAAGGGAAAGTCTCCCAAGTGATGTGGGACTAAAAAATCTAAAGCTCCTATATCTTTCTTCTTAACTTTTAAGTTTACAACATACACTATTCTATTTATTACGTCATCCGGTTCGACCCTGGTTCGACCGGTTGAACCGATCGAACCGTGAACCGCTCTCTCTAGCGGTTTGTTGCCCGGTCTGATTTTCACAACCTTGGTTGAGATATAGAAACTTGAATATTAATATGAAGAATGATTTTTTTGAAATTCTGTTGGAGATTTTTCTAGCCTCTCTATGTGAGGGGATGGATTAGCTATGGATTCAGATAAGGGTTAACATGATTAGTGATTGGCTAAAACCTTATTAATATACACAATATTCTAAATTTTTATGGTTTAAGGACTTTTATAAGATGTTTCATCAAATGATTTAATACAAATTATTTAAACAAGGAGGATTTAAGTGGACTAAATCTGTTTATCTACTTTTTTCTGGAAATTGTAGAAAGACTTACAAATGCACTTGTACTAAAGTTACCTAATTTTAATAAGTTGTTTGAGGTTGTGATTACACATCTTGAATAATTATTGGAACAGCGTTAAGTCAATAGGGTCATTCCATTGCATTCATTGGTGAGATATTGAATCTATGCTTAAGCACATTTGCACCGTAGAATCAACTTGCATGAGTTCATTCCTTAGTGTTAAGTCATAGAAAAACCACATATATGGGTGGGATTTGTTATTGCTTATGTCTGAATTTGCATATAATTCATCTATAATAGGTTTATTAGCACAAGTACATTTGAGATTGTTAGAGGATATCAACCTAAAAATCTTATATTTCATGGACTTTCATTTAGAATCTATGCCTAACACATCCGCATGATATACCACAGGGATATTTGTAGTAAATTGGCTTTTAATTATGATAATTATAATATTTTACTGATACGAGCAATTGTATGTGGAATTGAAGAATGATAGTTATAGTGAATTTAATTCTTGAAAGGTTTTCATTTGCACAACCATTTATATAAGTTATGCATGATTTGCATAGGGATATTTGCATTAAATTTTCTTTTAAGTATGATAATTATAATTTTTGTTGATGTGAATAATTGTGTGGAATGGAAGCCTTATAGTAATGGTAAATTTAAAACTTGAAAGATTTTCATATGAAAACTTTAAGAAATTGAACGCAAGTAAGGCAAGATCATTTAAATTTGGTCAAACACATTAGAAATAATGCCTATAAATTAGAAATTCAAGAAAATTTTGCTATAAATTTTATTTTGGTGCATTTGATTTGACTTTATTTTTTGAGCCTATGGCTAATTCCTTAAACTTTATTTTTAGCCTATGGCTAATTCCTTAAACTTTGCTTTCACTTGTTTTCTTGAAAGAAAGCGTGTTTTTGGATTAATTGGTAACTTGTGGCCCGTGAATCCTCAGTTTTTATTTGCATGAAAGGATACTATACACCGTATTAGCTACATTAGAAAACCCTAACCATAAGTTGTCTTGCATAAAAATCTTTCTCAGTTGTGCTTTTCTTATTTGTATTCACTGTGCTGCATGTATTTCTGTATTCTACTATATTACACTGGCATTCTGCATCATACGTTGTGCCTGCAACAACGCTAATGCGATAAATCATATGTCAGGTTGATATCAGATCTTGTAGTTGTCATTGTATCTGCAGCTTGTGGTGGAATTGCCTTTGCTTGTGCTGGACAGCCGGTTTGTGAGACTAGATGTCTTCTTTCTTATAGTTATTTTCATCAATAAGGAAGAAAAGTATATGCTTATTCTTCTTGAAGGAAAAGTAGTAAAAGTATGTGCTGAGCATATACGATTTATTGGTGCTCAGAAGAAAGCATACTTTTGTTTAGTATGGTGGTTCTTTAATGACAAAAAACTATTGCAGGTGATTACGGGATATTTACTTGCAGGTTCTCTCATTGGACCTGGAGGTCTGAGCTTTGTTAGCGAAATGGTTCAAGTATGGCCTCTTTTCTTTATTTGATACCATTGCCAATAACTATGTTCGATTTGTGGCTACTACTTATTTGGTGGATTTACTGCATATGCCAACGAAGGTGTAGTAAACACAACCAAATCATGAACTACGATTCAAGCCAACAAGGAATTAAGTCATACGTAGTTGAGTTGCCGTTAAAAGATTTTAGCATTGATATTTACGTTTTTTTGGCCTGATTTTTCTCTGTTGGGTTGAATTACCAATATGCTATTGTAGTTAGTCTAATGGATCCAGCATAGGGGATTGAGTTTCTTGGATAATGAATAGATGAGAGGGTATTAAGAGAAACGAAGAAAATGAGATTGAGGAGAGTAGCTTTAGATCTAGAGTTTCTTGGGTGAAAATGTGACACGAGTCCATGAAAACTTCAATAGAAATGCACTTTGGGGGGTACTATATGTGGTTTTATGAAAACCCAAATCACAAGACTTGTGAGGGAGAAGCTCTTGTTGAATAGTGTATCATAATCAAATATTTTGCATCTAAAGGGATGCATGTCTCTTTAGACTTTACAATTTAATTTTGCATGTATTTCTTCTTACCCCCAATGAGAACTCACAATCTATAATTCATTAACTGATGTAATACCGCATGCGAAGGAGCTTGTTAAGAAATTTAAGAACGATGGACAATGTAATCTCAATCGATAACTTATTGAAATAACAAGCAAATTCATTAAAGAACCTTAGTCTTTGACTTGCTTAGGCGAAGGAGTACAAGTAGATTAACCAAAACTCAAAGGTAACCAAAGATAGTAGCAATACCAAAAGCTATTAATCAACAATCCGCGATTTAATAATGAGAGTTTTCACCTTGGGGATTGATCACTCAACTACACTAGGCTTAGCGGAAGAAGGCCTTTAGCAAACCCGACGATGCCACGAGGACGGTAGCAACCACAACGGCCTTGATCCACGGGAAGGTTATCGGTGGCGAGGACGATGGACATGAACGACGGTCGATGCTCCAATTGTAGTTTGGATGTTGGCGGTCGATGACGCTTGCAAAGGTAGGAACCACTCCTTCCAAGTAATCTCCAACGGTGGCGTCGTCTTCAAATCCAACGTCAAAGAATAGTGACCGTAGGATATTCAAGCTTCCGTCGGCGTTGAACACAAGACCCCACTCAAACTCCGGATTCGCCATGCATGCTTGATGTTGGAGAATCCTGCAAAGGAGAAGAGATTTAAGTGAGGGTGAGAGGGAATCCTTGCGTTGGAAGAAGGGAAGATGAGGGAGGAGAGGCCGGCGGGATTTCCAAGGAGGAAGAGAAGGTTTCGGCCCAGGTGGGAGAGGGGGAAAATCTAGGTTAGATGAGGATGGCAAGAGATTTACTCAAATCTGAAATTAAATTCAGATTTTAGTAAATTAGGAGGGAGTTATTTGAAATTATTTTCAAATTTCAAATATAATTAAGGGAGATTGATGAGCCATTAATGGAGCCCATCAAAGAAGGGGGCTGGCGGTTTCCATAGAGGAGGGAGAGGAGTTTCTATTCAAAAACCTGAAATTATTCTCAGGTTTAAGAGGAATTAGGAGGGAAACAA
This sequence comes from Dendrobium catenatum, assembly GCF_001605985.2. Taxonomy (NCBI): domain Eukaryota; kingdom Viridiplantae; phylum Streptophyta; class Magnoliopsida; order Asparagales; family Orchidaceae; genus Dendrobium; species Dendrobium catenatum. The sequence continues at coordinate 72,118 of NW_021319214.1, forward strand.
AGGGATGGCCGGCGGTTGGGCTTTCTTTGGTGGAGGTGGAATTGAATGGGGTTCGATTTGGGGTTGACGAGAGAAGATTTATGTGATGGAAAATGAGGGGAAAACACAAAAGAAGATAGAACCACCTTAACCACGAGCCGCGGACTCTTCCAATGACTGGTGGGCCTTGCGAATGCTCCCCTTGAGCTCTCTCCCTTCTCAAGCTCTCATGCAAGAAGAAGTAGAAACAAACACAAATTTTTCATTTCAATAGTCATTCGTCTATTACAAAGCATGAGACCCCTATAAATAGGTCTTCAAACATAAGGAAAAATAAAAGTACTCAAATGCCCTTTGGGCTACAATAAGACAACACTCCCCATAGGGGTAAACTAGGAAATAAAAATGCCAACTAAATAAAACATAAAATACATCAAAAATTAAAGGCTCTGAATCGTAGCAGTCGATCGGCACTATCTCCGGCGATACACATGCTTGAATCTCTAATCGATGTCCACATCATTAACTTCTTTGGTAAAGGTTGGGGTGGCATCATATGTTCGATTGAGTTTGCCTCAACTCACAATAAAAAAATTGCAACTTTTGTTCATTTCCAACTTGACTTTAAATTGATTCACTACTCGGGTCAAGCCAGCATGGTTTGAAATGAGTCCATTTGGAGGAATATCAAAATCATTTTGAACTGGATTAAAATCAATTAGACTGGGGCTGTTTTCTTTTCTTATGGATTTTTTTCACGCATCATCAAATACAACCTAGCTGATACTCATTTGTTTAGAAGGAAAAACAAAAAATAAAAAATCACAGTTATTCATGATTTCCAATTTGTTTACATTCCTTACCTCAATAAGTGTCATTCTATAATACTTACATAGATAAAGAAATCTGGTTAAGCAAACATGCCATGATATTGGTGGATAAATGAAAGAAAAATGTAAATCATTTTGAGAGATATGTGGCCCACTCAAGTGATGTTTATAGCTTGACCCTCTTTCACATAAAGATAAAAATAGTGAAGTTTACAAACAAATAAAAAAAAGTTCAAAAACCCAAATCTCAGATTCGTTGTTCAAATTGATGATAGTCTCATAATTGATTAAAGCAACACAGAAAGGGCCATGTAGATGATTATACGTAGAAAGTAAAATATACTATTGATGGCAGTTGACCGTTGATGATTCCTGTGGGAACTCATTTCAGGTTGAGGAGAAGAATGTTGAGATAGGTTCCATAGAAAATAAAATACATAATGTAGCAATCTCTACTTGGAGTTTTGCAGAGAAGAATGGTGAGATTGGCTCCGGAGTGCCATGTTCCAAGAGTGGAGTACAATGGCATCAAAGCTGCCATTGGGATATTAAAACTAAAATTATTATCAATAAAAAAAAGCTGCCATTGTGATGAAAGTGGAGGGAAGGAGGGAGAGAGTTGCCATGCATGAGCATGAAAACAATTGTCATATATCAAAACAACCATCCTGATAGAAGGGATGATAGGAGGTAATCTTTATTTGACCAATAGAATATTTCAACCGTTTTAAGATTATTCAATCAAATTGGTGTTCTTGAATCAGCATGGACTAATAAAAAAACAACAACAAAAAAAGAAAGGTCAATTTTGAATCAATTCAAAACTCAACCGAGTTTCGAGCTTCGAACTAGTCCTAATAATGATTTTTTTAAGTTGATAATTACTTGACCTTGTAGAATAAAGTAAATTAGTTGGAAACCAAGTTGACAGTTATATCAAATCAAATTGAAACCAAGTTGACAGTTACATCAAATTAAATTGATACCAAGATGGATGGCATGTTTTAGAAACTATTAAAGACATTTAACTGGCTCTAAATATAGTTTACAAAACTTCATTTAATTTTTAAGGTTTTTTTGCCGATAATCATCCATTACTTGGTGATGCATTTTTTTGAGGAAGATTTTCTAATGAAGAGAATGCATTATCTTATGCAAAACTAGTAATTAGCTTGGAACTATTTTAACTGCTAGATCAAACCATACTAAATAGGTGATATCACCGGGATAGGAAAATACTATTTAGAAAAATAAAGCATGATTCTGTGTATATTATTACAATGCTTTGCATTTTGTTGTAATGTGAGAGAAAGGTCAAGTAACTCTACTTTTAAGAAGCCTACCTGTATTGCAAAGGTGTGTTGGAGGATCTTTATAGTCCAAACCTGTCTTGTAAATCAAGTAATAGATAAAAAATCTGAACTCATGACTGTGAAGAAAAGTTTTAAAAATATGCATTGCCTTCGATAACTTGAGTTGTGATGCTTTACTTGATTTGTTTGAAGTTTTTCTTATGTTGAAATTGGGATTTGTTGATTTTACTTTAGTTCACATGATAATGAAAAATTTAATAATATGCAGCTTTTTCTGTTGGGCTCATTTTGATTATCAAGTAAATTGGGATGAAAGTTACAGAAAATATTTGCCAGATTGTTGGTAATGAGATAATGTGCAAAAATAATGAAAATAAAAATCTTTTTTGGGGAAGGCTTCTCATACCTAGATGGATCTGGATGTTGGTAATTGTTTTGGTAAATGCATATCCCTTTTTAAAGTTTTTTAGTTAGTGATGCTATAATATGATATTATTCATCAAAAAGTTATTTATTTTCAATTTTTTGCTTTTGCTGTTGTTCTCTGTGTTAATGTATTTCAACGATCATGTCTAAAAACTGTTTGTTTTCTTTTTTAATTTTTTTTTTTTGTTTTAAATTTTATATTTGGAAAGTCTTTTATTTATGGTTAGTAGGTTATGTTTATTTTTTAATATTTATGGGCATTTGATTCGTTCTTCATTATAAATAGGGTGAATCTGTAGCGAACAAGACACCAAAATATTCTTCTTCTTTAACATGATATTAGATTAGTGCCATTCCTAACCTTAGTTGCTTCCATCCCTTCTTGATTGTTAGTTGACCTCCTAGCAACCTTTATAGTGATTGCAAACTCCTCTTACATTTACAGTACACACTTACATCCTCTCTTGTTCATTCCTACGCATATAAAGCTTGCACCGTGTAGCCCCACATCACACCTCACGGACTCCTATATTATGCCAACACTACATGCTTGATTCTTTACTGTCTTGCTTCCTTAACGCGTCTCACCAGATCCCACCGAAAACCTCTCCCTAGGCCATTCAGTGTATATTTCTGGTTACATTATTGTTGTAGAGAGAGAGAGGGTTTTGTTTTCCTACTTTTTTGCATCTATCATTTAACATAATTTCAAAACTCAAGATCACACTATTGATTATGATCTACAACTTCAATATGATAAATTGTCATCATTCATAACTTCATCTATCATAACAATAAAACAAATTAGGAAGTTAAAAAAAAGGAAGTACCTATCAACATTTATTGTTAAAGTAGATGTTATTACATCAAGAGGGATTACTAGGAGGTGTTGCAGTTCTGTTGAGGACTATTGATTGCTACACTTTTTGAGAGATAAAATATAGGTGGAGCTAATGGGATATGTTATTACCTTTTGTTTATTCTTCTTATCCAAATGCCTTTATTGTTTCATTCTTGCTTGGATTTTTTATTATGGAAATTGATCATAGGAATATTTAGATTTTCTTGAGCTTCATTCCTTCTATTAACATCCTTGAATGATTTTCCTGTCCACAGGATTATTATTTGTTTTATGTCCGTTTTAAGTGAAAAATTGGTCATTAGTGATTTTTCACAGGCAATTTGATGATATTAGTTTGGAACTATTTCAGTCAGAAGTGATCTATTTTATAATGCATTGCTCAATTTCAATATTATACTTCTGCCATTATATAGATATATGCTCTTTATAGTTGATGTTATTTCTTTTCTGCTGTAGGTTGAGACAGTGGCCCAATTTGGAGTTATTTTTCTTCTTTTTGCGCTAGGATTAGAGTTCTCGACCGCAAAGGTGACATTTGACATTTGATTCTCTTTTTAATATGATATCAAGTCAAAACATTTTCAATTATTGCAACAACAATCCATTCCAGCAGGATGTTAACATGGAATTAAATCAAAATGCAATTGCAGATCCGGGTGGTTCGTGCTGTGGCTATTCTTGGTGGCCTACTTCAAATTCTTCTCTTTATGTGCTTATGTGGGATCACTGCCTCGGTCCGTCCGAATGCTCTGATATTTTTTGGTCATACTTTTTCTAAATGTTATCTGTCCTAATGGAAAATAGTTTTATATTTCTCATGTTCTGTTAATATCACATATGCATGCCTGTTTATATGTTTATGTAACTTGGTAACATTACCGTAGCTGTGGTCATATAGTTAATGCCATTTCAAAAAAGCATATTGAATGGGGTAAGCTGTTGATTTTTGTCATACTTTTATCATTTGTTCTTCAAGTAATTTGCTGAATTTCATTATTGCACGGCTACTGTCTACAAGCCTCATATTAATTACTTGGGGTTGCTTAGGAATAAATTTTTTTGATAATTGAATCGCCTGTGCCTTATGGATGATACTTATCCAAACAAATATTGGAACTGTTAGAAATCAGAGGTTTGAGAAGAAAAGCTTAAGTTTATTACAATATTGTTGACCCTTCTCTGTAGAAAAAAAACAAAAAAATAAAAAAATAAAAAAATCGTACCTGCCCGCACGTCGTCGCCGCACGAGACAACGAGACGGCGTATATCCATGCTGAATTTTTGGAGCCCACAAATATTTAAATTGCATAATCGGGTATTGAGGCATTTTTCGTTCGTGAGGCGAGGCGTAAGCGTCAAGGCGTTTTGAGGCGTAAGCCTCAAAATCAAAAGATTGCGTAAACTTAAAATGATAAATTTTTTATATACTAACGAGTAAAAATATAAAACATAAAAAAGCACATGATATGAAGTGAAATCAAAATATCCCAATAATAAGACAATATGAAATATAGTTCAACTCAAATTCTATCTTTTCTACATCACAATATTCTTTTCATTAACATATAATTTCAAAAATAAATAGCAATGAATATAACAATATGTCGGGCAGCCAATGGTCCAAGGGGGTGCTGTCCCCTGGCGGGGTTTGACCCGCTCGGTCAGGTCGCGGGGTCAAGGGACAATGCCCTTATGAGGGTTTCCGGGGGCAGCGCCCTCATAACAAATTTTTATTGTAAGAGTAATTTTGATGTTCTGCATATTTTTAAAGTTCGTAAGTCGTTTGTATGGAAAGATATCAAGCAGTACTGAGAATGTACTTAGCGGTACCGAGCATGTACCTAGTAGTACCAAGCATTGTTGTACCGAATGGTACTGAGCATGTACCTAGCTATTCCGAGCGATACCAAGCAGTATCGAGACAGACCAATTGTGGAACCTTATTAGGTTAGGGTTTTTTTTATTTAATTTTAAGAGGCGGACGCCTCTAAAATATGAGGCGAGGCATGCCTTGAGGCGCGCCTCAATGAACATGAGGTGTACGCCTCAATGCCAGCTCTCATTGCATAGGCTTTGAGGCTTAAAAGTCTAAATTTGCGCTGAGGCGCATCTCTTATTGCACAATTTAAACCATGGTTTTTTATGCAACCTAGTCCCTCCCTATTTATAGATATTTTCAATTTGCATTCATAAAGAAACAAATAACTCTAAATTATTATAGAATAATGAGTAATACAATTTTTCCTAAATCAGCAGCCTAGCTATGGAAGGAATTAATATGATCCAGGAGGTCTTCCCACGGATTACTGTTCATAGCCGCGGGATCGTCTTTGGAACAAGAGGTTGAGATTTAACACTCCTCAAGCTGGGGAATATAGATCTGTCATTCCCAGCTTGACAATCATTCTGATAAAGGCAGAGTTGTCCAATCCTTTGGTAAGGATGTTTGCAAGTTGATCCTTCGATGATACATAATCGATACATACTAGACCACTGCCTAGTTTTTTTTTAATAAAATGTATGTTCACTTCTATGTGCTTGGTCTCATCATACTGGACTGGATTGTGGGCTATACTGATTGCTGATTTGTTATCACAATGTAGCTTCATGGGGTCATCCAACTTGATCTTTAAATCTTTTAGAATTATTTTGATCTACAATAACTCACATATTTCCAAGGCCATAGATCTATATTCTGCTCTGCACTAGATCTTGCCACCACAGTTTGTTTCTTGCTTCTCCATGTAACTAGGTTTCCTTTAACAAAAAAATGTGCATTATCTAGAGGTAGATCTTCTATTTACTGGTGATCCCGCATATTTAGCATCCGTGTATACTTCTTGGGTTATTCCACGATCTCTCTTAAAGAGAATTCCTCTTCCTGGGTTTCCTTTAAGGTAGTGCATTATCCTGTCTACCGCTTGCATGTGAACCTGGTTTGGATTCTGCATAAACTGACTGACCATGCTTACAGCAAATGCTATATCTGGTATAGTGTGGGAAATGTAGATCAATTTTCCTACAAGTCTCTAGTAGGCTCCTGTATCTGCATCTAGATCTTCTCTAGCTTCCCCCATTTTAACATTAGGTTCTACTGGTGTCGGTGCTGGTTTACAAGCTAGTTTACCTGTTTCTTTTAAAAGATCTTTGATGCATTTCTATTGTGAAATGAAGATTCTTTTGCTGGAGTGAGCTACTTCAAATCCGAGAAAGTATTTTAGTCTACCAAGTTTTTTGATGTCAAATTCCTTAGAAAGACTTTTCCTTAAACTTTATCCTCTTCGTTATTTCTAGTCAAGATAATATCATCCATAATAATATTGTTACTCCCCCCTGAGTCTGAGTGTTTAAAGAATAATGTATGATCCCTTTGACTTTGTTTATATCCATTAAGAAGCATGAATTTTGAGAATCTTCCGAATCAAGCCCCTGGGGATTGTTTGAGCCCATATAGAGTATTTTTTAATTTGCACACCTTGTTACCTTCAGATTTTTCCTTCTTTAAACCCTGGTGGTATTTCCATAAAAATCTCTTCTACTAGATTCCCCATGTCGGGATGTATTTTTCACATCCATTTGTTCCAGATACCAATTGTACTTAGCTGCTAGTGAGAGTAGTATTCTGACAATGTTCATCTTGGCTACAGGTGCAAAGGTTTCTTGATAGTCAATGTCATATGTTTGAGTGTACCCTTTTGCCACTAGACTTTCCTTATATCTTTCTAGTGTGCCATCAGCTTTATACTTTACGGAGAACACCCATTTGCGTCCAACCGATTTTTTCCCTGTCGGTAGATTGATGATCTCCCATGTTTTGCTCTTTTTTAGGGTCTGCATTTCATCTATCATGTAATTTTTCCAATTTTTATTAGATAAGGACTCAGAAATATCTTTAGGAATATATATATCTTTTATTGTAACCAAGAAATTTTTGTGTGAGGATGAGAAGTTGTTGAAGGATATAGAGTTGGTTATAGGGTATAAGCTTACCTTATTTCCAGGAGATAATACAGATTCTTGGATATGCTTTAGAGTATAAACTGAATTTATACGCCTGGAGTATTCCTTCTCAAATCTAATGACAACTTTAGTTTTTTTTCCCTATCTTGGTTTTCTGGTGGATTGGTTCGAGGTGGTGGAGGAAGGTCAATAGTGTTAGTTCATTTTCCTCATCTTCCTCAAGTTCAGTCTCCCCCTGAAGACGAGGCTTGAAAAAATAGTAATTTTGTTCATCAAAGGTAACATCAATAGAGACAAGGGTTTTTCTTGTAGGTGGATGATAACACTTGTAACCTTTTTGGGTTGCTAAATAACCAATAAAGATGCATTTGAGTGCTCTTGGATCTAGTTTTCCTCTATTTTGACTGTAAATATGAACGTAGGCTGTGCACCTAAAGATTTTTGATATAAGGTTATGATAGGTTCGAAATTCGGGGTAAAATGAGGATAAAATTTTCATTGGAGTTTTGAGTACAATGGTTGTTGAAGGTTGTCAGTTTATGAGATAAGTTGCAGTTAGGAGAGCTTCCCCCCAATAGGATTTGAGTATATTGTAGTGGAATAGAAAAGCTCAAGTGGAGCCTAGAAGGTGACAATTTTTTCTCTTTAGAACCTCATTTTGTTGTGGGGTGTGAATGCAAGAGGAGTCGTGGATGATCCCTTCACTTTGAAAGTAGGAGGAAAGGGTTTGGTTGAAATAGTTTTTGGCATTATCGGAGGGAAATATCCTTATTTTCACCCCGAATTGATTTTGGATCATGATATGAAAAATGGGAAGAATGGTGCTTACATCAGATTTATTTTTGAGGAAATAGATCCAATAGATTCTAGTGCAATCATCAATGAAAAATACAAACCATCAAGCTCCAAAGATATTGAGGATTTTTTAGGGTCCGCATGTATCACTGTAAATAAGGTAGAAATGAGTATCACATCTCTCATTTTTGTTTGGGAAAGGAAGTTCTTTTATGCTTGGCTAACTCACATGTTTCATAATGAAAATATTTATTTTCTAATTTCTAAAAAAGTTGTGGATACATATGTCTTAGGACATCAAAATATGGGTGTCCTAACCTATAGTGATGAAGCTAAATAATGGAATTCTTATCAACCAAGGATAACATAGTGCAACTTTTTTTAGATTTGTTTAGTTTTTTTGAGTAGTACAATCCAGCTTTCTCCTTAGATGTCCAATCTTCTTCCCCTATCTTTGGTCATGAAATAAGCAATTGGTAGGGTTAAATAATGCTTGATAATTATGATCATTGGTAAGTTTTTGTATTGAAATTAGATTTGTGGATAATTGAGGAATGTGGAGCACATTTTTTAGGGTGAGTGGGGGAGATAATGTTATGTCTCATTGGCCTGTTGCCGTGGTAAGAGAACCATCAACAGTGATGATTTTCTTATTGCTTAGGCAAGGAGCATAGTTGATGAAGTGGTTAGGTGAGTGGGTTATGTGGTTTGTGGCTCATGAGTTAATGATCCATAATTCCTTTAAATGATTTCTAGAGGCACTTAAACTAATAGAAATCGGAAAATTACCTGAGAGTGCGAGTGAGGAAGATGCATTTGATTTTTCAAGGGATGCCAGGAGTCATTTTAAGGGTTGTTTGGTATGCAGAATTAGGAGGGTAAAATAATTAACTTACATGCATTTCATAAATTAGGTCGTTTGGTTGGTTTTAAGCAGAACATATGTAATTCCTCCAAAGCATAAGCGGTGTATGTATTGCGACGGTCCCTTTGCGTGACTTCAAAACCTGCTCAAATTGAGCGGGTTACAAAATCACTCGCTGGTTCGCGTGGGGCAAAGCTTCCAACGAGTCGCATGGGGAAAAGCTTCCACCTGCGCCAGCCTCGTGAACGGGCTTTCCGCCGGCCTGGCCATCTTATACATCGGGTACCCGGCCACAAACGAAATCAACGAGATCCCCATTCCCACTGTCGGAATCCCTAATCCTCATCCCCATCCAACGTTGTCCTACACAGACACTACAACTGTCACCGCCAAAAGCATCGAAGCCCTTGTAGAGAAATAATACCAATTGAAGAATCTCCACGTTGTTTCCCGCTCTCTTTTGTCGGCTTCTCCGAATTGCTCGGCGCCGAAGGCGACCACGCAGGGCCTTATGCCTCCGGCCCCTACCGTGGTTAGGAGGAGAGAGAAGTATAGGACAGCAAGCTGCCATGTTGAAGCCTCCTTGCAATGGTGAGCGGCGCCGATGGAGCAAAGCGACGGGCGGTGGCGGCTTTAGCCATGGCATATGGTGCTCTTCTGTAAAGTAACTCACCATGTTTGCTGAGAACCCCACCACCGCTAACTTCTCCGAAACCTCATTTGCTACAGTTCAAACAACCATCTTTAGAAGAAGAAGAGGAAGAATAATAATAATGGTATATATTTTTTGATTAATTATCGAAGATGAAAGGCATGGTTTTGATCCGCTAACTTCTCCGAAACCTCATTAGCTTCAGGTGCGTTTCTCTTCATTTGAATGCTGCAATAAACAATTTAAATGAAATTTAATATAATTGATTAGCATTATAGCAAACAGGAACTCATCAATTTTAAGACCTTGTGTTGCCTACTTTAAAAATTTGTGCTTTGGCAATCCACATTTCTCAAATTTTTTGGTCCCGATATCCTGACTCAATATTTTCCCCTTTAATAGTATTTTAGCAGTGGTTATAGAAGGAACATAATCCAAAATTAATTATGATAAAAAACACTTTTACTTTACTCTAGATCTACCTAACCAAATAAGGGAAACAATTCTCCTGCGTTTATTTTACAGACAACCAAACAATCTCAAAGTATTCAGAATACATTACATTTACTTTACATTGCATTCTCTTTTCAGGCAACCAAACAGCCCCTTAGTGTATCAATATCTTCTTCATTGAGTTCTCCAAGGCCAGACTGTGCTTCTGGGTTGGGCTGTCTTGTAATATTGTTGGCATGCGATGTGCTCCTTATTTTAGTTTTTTGATTCGGCTCATTACTTGGGGTTTTCCATGTATTTTCCAACACACTTCCTTTGTGTGTCTTGACTTTTTGTAATAATTGCACCAAAGTGAGTCTTGTCTTTGATTTTTGAGGAATCTTTACCTTTCTCTTTCCATGATGATTCTTTGTTCATCACCATTGCTGAAATCTAACATCACTCCTCATCGGCTTTCTTCCGCGCGGATGAGAGAAATAGTTTCATTGAGTGATGATGTCTCCTCTTTGTCGAGGATCTAGACTCTAACCTAGTCAAATTTTGCATTTAGTCCTGCAATAAAATCATAAACTCTATCTTTTTTAATAAAGTTCTTTAGGATTGCAGCATCTTCCGAACATCTGGTTTCTATGCATCTATAATGATCAAGTTTTTGCCACATATTTTGTAGAAGGGCGGCATACTCCGTCATGGTCTTACTCCATTGCTTTGTGTTTCCAACTTTGACTTTAATTTCAAAGATTTGTGCCGCATCACGAGCTTTGGAGAAGGTCTGTCTTGCAATCCCATATGTCCTTTGTAGTGGAAAGGAACATTAATGTAGACAAAGGGGGGGTCAACACTAGTCCAAAATAAATCAAATTTTGGCTTCCCTTGAGTCTAGTAGTTCATCATATTTGAGCTAAACTTTTAGTTCATTTATGAGCTGGACTTTAGTTCATTTATTGAACTAAGGGTTAGCTCATTATGAGCTAACATTTTAGTTCATTTATTATCTTTTAAGTAAATGTTTTTAGGCTTTTTATGTTATAGTCTTTTGGGTTTCCAATGGGACTTTTGGAATCCCAAGTGTGGTGTTTAGTATTCCTATGTATGACCCCTTTGTTTCCACCAAGGTTTTAAGATTTTTATGTTTGCCTCTTGGGATCTCACGGCTGGACTCCTTCCGTGGCCGTGGCTCTTTGGTCCGTGCGGTTCCTTCGTTTCCCGTGGCTGTGGCTCTTTGGTCCGTGCGGTTCCTTCGTCTCCCGTGGCTGTCTCCTTGGTTCCTGGTTTGGGTGTTAAACCGTGAGCTTGGGGGGGAGATTCCTATGCTTTTTAATGCTTAGTTTTATGTGTTAGAATTTATGTATGTGTCCTTTTGTATTCCCCTTTCATACCTATAAATATGAGGGGTTATGTATTGTTTGAAATAGTTGAAGTGAATGATATTTGATTTTTGGAAAAAAATTTGTTAACCTGCGGGTTGCTTGGAAATCCTGCGGGCTCTTTCCACCCTTCTTTCTCATCCCCTCCGGAAATCCTGCGGGCTCTTTCCAACCTTTCTTCTCGGGCTTCTAATCTCTTTCGTCTCTCCGCAAGTGCCACTCCACCTGTATCCTTCTTCTCTAAGTGAAGCAACTTTAGGGTGTCGTCATTTTGTTTGCAAGAGTTGTTTGTATTGTTGTAAGTTTTCTTTTGTTTAGTTTAATTTGAAATGTAAGAGTTTGTTCGTCCTTTTTTCATCCCTTTAGTCTTTTCGTAAATAGAAGTCCGTCTTTCTTTTTTGCGATCGAAAGATATAGGTTCTCTATATCTTTTGCCCGCATCAAACATAAATGTATCGTTAATTTCTAGATTCATGGAATTTCACAACCATGAAATAATCATGGAGTCTGCTTCATCCCATGCCCCAGAAATAGGATCTCCTTGTCTTGGCCCCCTCCGAGAAGGTGGTGTATTTTTCCTTTCCCTTTTATATAAGTTTTCACAAATTGAGACCACTTTACGTAGTTCTCTCCGTTTAGACGATAAGAATAGGGCACGAGACTCCTCCAAGCCGGAGTCGTCGGGTCTTGTTCGGCTTCGTTGCTTCGCAGGAGACTTCTTAGGCTCCTTCATGGCTGTTCTTCTACGCTCCTTTGACGAGTTTCCCTTCCTGTGGATCAGTTTTGCTGCATCGCAGTAGGCTTCTTTGGCTCCTTCGTGGCTGTTCGACTACGCTCCTTCGGTGACTTTCCCTTCCTATTGGATCGGGATACTTTCTTAACAGGAGACTTCTTCGAGGGCAAAGCTTCGACTTTTCCTTCCTTGGCTCCAACTTCGTCGTCTGTCGGCGAGAAGAACTTGTCTTGTGGCTTCGTTGTCCGTCCGTGAGGAGCAAGCAACTTCCGTTTAGGGCAATGAAGGACTTTCCTCACAAAGTTTTCCTCTTCAATCCCTCCGACGCTTTGATACCATGCTAGAAATCAGAGGTTTGAGAAAAGTTAGTGTTTTTATGCAACCTATTCCCTATTTATAGATCTATACAAAGTGCATTGATAAAGAAACAAATAACTCTAAATTATTATAGAATAATGAGTAATACAATCCTTCTTAAATCAGCAGCCTAGCTATGGAAGGAATTAATGTGATCTAGACGGTCTTTCCATGGATTATTGTTCCTAGCTGTGGGATCGTCTTTGGAACGCGAGGCTGAGATTTAACTGGAACAAACTTGCATCTGAGATTGTATGAGTTTTTTTAAGCTATTATGTAAAGCATAAAGCTTGCTTTGTCAGGAAAATAAGAGGAATTTTGCTCGATAATTTTAGAAGTTGCTGCACCTTTTTGGTTCTATGTTGTTTGCGGTTCAAATGTGATAGTTTCTTTCCTTCTATGTATTCTATCTTCACATTTCCTATTTATTATTTATATTACATGGCTGTCAATATAAGAATGAGTTAATATTTTCTTTCTTTGCAAGCTAATTTTTTATTTGTCTGCATGCTTATTCACTGCAGTTGTGTGGGGGTAAAGCTACAGAAGGTGTATTTGTTGGTGCTTTTTTGTCGATGTCCTCAACAGCTGTGGTAATTATCCCTCATGTTTCTAGATTACTAGGAAGCTGTGATTAAATACTTAACTGTAAATATTATTTTATTAGATAAGGCGTTTACTTGGGTTTTTTATGTACTAAAACATTTCTGTTGGTTGCTCATCTTTGAGAAATTAGTGCGTGTGTTTCTGTTGGCTTCAGAAAAACGCACATTTTGTAGCACTATTTGTGAATTCTCTAATGAGATTTTTACCGCTTTTTTAATTTCGTAACTTTAAGCAGCTATAATATTTACTTAAATTTTCTGCTTAGGTTTTGAAATTTTTGATGGAAAGGAATAGTATCAATGCTCTCCATGGTCAAGTTACTGTAGGAACTCTTATTCTCCAGGTACTGTATCACATTTGGTGAAGATTCTCTGAAGTATGATAAATAACTGATCTTGCAATTTTGATTTGCCCCATATATTGTCTTCAGGATTGTGCTGTTGGTTTGCTATTTGCTCTGCTTCCTGTTCTACGTGGCACATCTGGCATTCTTCAAGGAGCAATATCAATGACTAAATCGTAAGTGAATAAGCTAACTTGATGTTCTATATGTGTTACTCGGCTTTTTTGCTCGACGAAAGCACAAGAAAGTTCCCTGGCCACCCTCTGACCAGATTGAAATGTCTCAACAGTAGGAAATTTTGTATGACTCCTTGCTCATGTTTCCTCAATGCTATGATTCAGACGGAACTTAGATTGTAACTTTGAATGATTGCTATATTATTTTAGTAGGCTTTGGTGTTTATGGCATTCCTCGTGAGTTTTGCTCTTCATATGATGTTAAGTTACTACGTAATTCTTATGTAACTATAAGCAGCAATATCGTAACAATGCTTCCGTAACCTTAAAACTTTTAATCTTTCTTACTTCCTATTAAAACATGAATGGTGCCTTATGTTTCACTTACTGCACTCTACATTTTTCTCTTTTTTCCAAATTTTGCTTTTCAATTGATGATTTCTAATTCTAGAAATGTCTCCTTTCTATTGGTTAATATGGTAAGCCAGAGAAAAGGTGTACGTTGAACGTGGAGTTCTTGAAAAAAATAAAAAAAAAAATTTCCTCTGTGCACGCGACGTGGTTCTATTTTGAAAAAAATGAATTAAACAGCTGTGCTGATGTCTAATAGAACCAAATCTTATTATCTTCTTGTAATAGTTTATTTTAAAGCAGATGTTCCATCATGAGATCACCTCGCTTACGCATGGTAGAAAGTGATTTTTTTAGAGCTGTCTCTTGTGTGCCAAGTGGTCTGACAAAGCTGTGGTGCTCCATGTGGCACTGGGTGGTTGTAAGATATAGGACCGTTATGAGGTGCGTTAAGCATTAATCGTAGGTCAATCAAACTCCATAAAAACAGAATATTGAATAACCTTTTATAGGAGGGATTTTCTTTATTTTGGCATAAATTTCATCCTTTACTTTTTATCTGACTGCAAAATTGAAGAAGTTTATAATTTCTTTTGTCCACGCAATTTTAGTCTAAAAATGATTTCTGCATGTTTTTGAAAATTTTATTTATGAATTTTTATTCTTGTCTAATGGTTGAATTTTTGAAATATCTTTTCACCAGTTTGGTCCTACTCTGCACTTTCTTGACAATTCTTTCTATTCTATCCCGGACATGTGTCCCTTGGTTTCTTAAGCTAATGATAACCCTTTCATCTCAGGTATGTTGTCTTTAACTGAGTATGAATTGTAAAGATCAGTTGAGTTTATATACATATTTATATATATTGCAGTTATTTCTAACCATTTTGCTCAAGTGCAGACCAATGAACTTTACCAATTGGCCTCAGTAGCTTTCTGTTTGCTTGTTGCTTGGGTTTGTACTCTGAACTCCTATCTTGATACTGATTCATTGTTGGAGCTGAAATTGTTGATTGTTTGTTGTTACTAATATTATGTGAGCATTTTCCTTAAAATTTTGGATGCATCATGTCAAAGTATAAGGGCATGTAAGGTTCAACACCACATATCGGACAGTGGGATTGCATTAACAGGTGTCAATTGACAGCTGTTTAAATTTTGCCTTTTTAAGATGACTGAGGATTATAACATTTATGTAACTAATTGACATAATTTTTTTATTGTTTTGTCTATAAAAGATATTTATGTTGAAATGAAATTATTTTTAATATATGTAAAAGGAGAATTTGATTTGCATGATTTTTAACTATTAACTTTAGTAGAATATATTTTTATTCCTATTGCTTTCATATTTGATAAAGTTCTAAGAGAAGTAATCTAAGGAATTCGAGAAAAGGTGTTAATAATATTTATATTCAAGTCATTAAGAATATATATACATGAGCTATTATTTGTGCTCAAACATGAGGTGGTTAGATCAAGTCTTGTTCTATTTCAGTTGGATTACATCAAGGATCAGCTTTAAGCCCCATATTTTTTTCCTGTAGTCATGTATGTTCTTGCCCAACATTTGCAAGAGGATGTATCCTGGTGTATGGTTTTTTTTTGTTGATATTCTTCTTATTGATAATACTAGAGAGGGAGTTGATGAAACACTTGAATTATGGAGTTCAACCTTAGAGTCTAAAGGTTTTCATTTGAGCAGATCACAAATTGAATACATGGAGTGTAATTTTAGTAGTAATAAAGCAAATGGTGGGATTGTGATATTGGGTGATCAATTCATTAAAAAGAGTGTACATTTTAAATATATCGGGTCTCTTGTTCAAAGCGATTGTGAAATACTGGGGATATAATTTGTATAATTCAAATTGGATGATTGAAGATGAGGAATTCATTCTGCCTGTTGTGTGATAGGTAAGTATATCTCAAATTTAAGAGAAATTTTTATAAGATGGTGGTGAGGCTTGCGATGTTTTATGGTGCATAATGTTGGCCATTAAAAGCAAAGCATAAAATTAAGTGTTGTAGAGATGAAGATGCATTGGTGGATGAGTGGCTTCACACCTAAGGATAGAATGCAAAACGAGTATATACGTGAGAAGGTTGGAGTAGCTCCAAAGGCAAAAATAAGATTAGATAGAGTAGCCTTAGATGATTTGGTCACATAAACATTGATTTTTCAATGATCCTTTTGGGAGAGTAGATGAGATCCGACCTATGTTAAAGAAAGGTAGTGGTAGACTTAAAAAGACTTGGTTAGAGTATTATAAATGAGATTTTTTTTAATTAAATTTAAATGAGACTCTTCATAGGATCAATGGAGAAAAATGATTCATATAACAAATTTTATGTAGTGGGATAAAAGGCTTGTTATTGTTGTTGTATTTTTTTAGTTATTATTGTACTTTAATACATTATGTTAATACTATGGTGTACTCGAAAATGATGCACTGTATGGTTTGAATATATAAAAAAGGTATGCAAAGGCCATTGTATTTAGGGGTGTCAATATTTGACATGATCCGAAAAATCGATTCGACCCGACCCAAAAATTTCGGGTTAGGGTCAGCACGTTTAAGAAACGGGTTGGGTTCAGGTTCAGGGTTTCGACCTGTTTTTAAAATTGGGTCGGGTTAACCCGAAAACTTGAAACCAACCCGGGTTGACCCGGGAATTGCGTCCGCATTTGTTAATGCCCAATCGTGTGAGTGCGACCAGCAATTGTGCGTGATCGCATTTGGCATCGTGTGATGAGTGCCTGTCCTGACCGCGTCTGAGTATCTGATGTCTCGTCACATGAGAGAGCTGTTCCATCGTCCGTGTTGGCGCCTGGTTGGGAAGTGGGAATGTAGTCCCGTGGAGGGCGAGCATTTGCCGACGTCGCCCAGCTCTGCCTCGACAATGAGCACAACCATCAGCTTCCTAGTTCCCACCCTCGCCTAACCCGCCTTGCCACTTAGCTGTTTGTCAGCCAATCACCACTCGCCAGTGTCGCCAGCCCGCAAATTCAAAATTGAGTGGGTCCGCAGGGCATGCCGGGTCAACCCGGCAACCCAAGCTGGTTGATTTCCTGACCCATTTGCACAAATAGGTCGGGTTAGGGTCAATCCATTTAAAGCTGGGTCAATTCGGGTTCGACCTGAACCCGACCCACGGACCCGTTTTGACACTAATTGTATTGGTGCCAAGGTGCAATGTCAAATATTCGAGGGTTCCCACACCATGAAGGAATGTGAGTAAAGAAGCTAGTTCATGAAATTAGAATTAAGATAAAAACTTAGAATATAAGTCCTCTTACTGACAAATTCATGGAATAATACATTTAATGATTCATGTAAAAATAAATATTCTATGTATTTAGGAAACTAAATGAGTTGGAGATTTGGTTAAGGAGATTTATAGTTTAGGATTTAAATTATGGTATTTAGGTATGATTTATACGAAAAATGATGTAGGTGTGATTATAGATAAGAGTTTGAAGCATAATGATGTAGAAATCAATAAAATTAGAGGTAAATTATAGCTTTAATTTTTTTTGTTAATGTTAAGTTATTAATATTTTAAGTGCATATGCTCCTCAAATATGTTGGAATGACATAGAAGAATTAATCCGAATGATCTCTCTTGAATAAAGTGTTTTTATTCGAGGAGATTTAAATGCACATATTGATAGAGTGGTAGAATATTTTAAAAATATTCATGGTGACTATAGATTTGGAGTGACTTATGAAGGTAGTAGGCCCATATTAGATTTTGCTCTTGCTTATGATTTTGTAATTGCTATATCTTATTTTAAAAAAGGTAGGAACATCTTATCACTTATAAGAATGAATATAGTAAAACTCAGATTGATTATTTTCTTATAAAAAATAAATCACATAAATTGCAAAGTTATTTCGAGTGAAAGTTATGTACCCAACATAACTTTATTAGTTTTGGACTTTAAGATGATGTTGCAAAACATGAAACAACAACAACAACATCAAGCCTTTATCCCACTACGTGGGGTCGGCTATCCTTTTTCTCCATTGTGTCATATTAAAAGTCAAATTCTCGTTTAAATCTAATAAAGAAAGGTCATTCCTAATATTTTCTAACCAAGTCTTTTTAGGTCTACCCCTACCTTTCTTAACCTCTGTTTAAAATTGCGCAATAAGAGGCGTGCCTTGAGGCGCGCCTCTGCGCAATTTGACCCAAAATCGCCTCGAGGCTTACGCAATTCCTCTCCTGGCAGAGGCGTATGCCTCACTTGGACTGAGGCGCGCCTCAGAGGCGCAATTGCGCAATTCTGGCAGAGGCGTACGCCTCATAGGAATGGGCCCACCCACTTAAAATGAAGAGTTTTTCTTCCTTAAACCCGCACGGCTCCCTTCCTGCACGCTGTGTTCACGAAACAGAGGGCTCCCGCACGCTTTGTTCGCGAAACAGAGGGCTCCCGCACCCGTTAGCTTCCCTTCCCGCCGCTTCTCTCGCCGGCGCCGCCTCTCTCCGGCGAAGTTGAGGTGTCCGACCGCCCTCTAGGAGTACTCCACATTCGATTTTAGGTATTTTTTTTTTAGTTTAGGGTTAGATTTTTCAAGTGTAAGTAAATCTATGATTTATGTTTTTTTGATTGTTTTTGTGTTTTTGAATTTTTGTTTTAGGAGACATGGTTAGAGGCAAAGAAAAGGCGAATACGTCATTGCGGCGTGACCCTTCTTGAAAATATAGTGTGCAAGTTGATGTAGGAGGGGCATTTATTTTCTTACTTTCCTCTATTTTCATATATCATTTAGATGTTTTTATTGTAAGATAGAATATTACTATTATTTACCTTCTAAAACCCTTACTTTTTCATTTACGCAATTCTGTGTCCGTGAGGCTTACGCCTCAAACCGCCTTGAGGCTTACGCCTCGCCTCACAGACGAAAACCGCCTCGAGGCTTAATTACACAATTTTAAACCTTGTTCTTAACACAAGTCAAATCTAATACCTCTACTCTCCTAACCGGGTCATCGGAAGGCCGCCTTTTTATGTGACCAAACCATCTAAGGCGACTCTCTCTAATCTTATCTTCTATTGGAGCTACTCTAACCTTTTAACGTATATGC
Organism: Dendrobium catenatum; assembly: GCF_001605985.2. Taxonomy (NCBI): domain Eukaryota; kingdom Viridiplantae; phylum Streptophyta; class Magnoliopsida; order Asparagales; family Orchidaceae; genus Dendrobium; species Dendrobium catenatum. The sequence continues at coordinate 91,280 of NW_021319214.1, forward strand.
TCATTTCGTATCCTATCTCTAAGGGTAAAGCCTAGATTAGATAGGGGCATTTAAAAAATGTTAAAAATATATTCTTTAGAGTAAAATTTATGGTCTCAAGATTTTGATTGTTTATGAGGAAGCTAATATTATGTGAAAAAAATAGTTATTGATATTAAAATGTTGAAAAGTATATGCTTACAATATTAAAAGGAAAGCTCTTAATAATAAAAATTAGGGATTTTTACATACATAACACTCAAAACTTTTGAAAATACATATTTAACACTCAAATTATTGTATTTACTGATATACCACATAAAACTCTCATTTTCTTCAATTCTACCACTCCCTTCAAGTCCGTCAGTAATCCACGTCGTCTTCGGTGCGAAGCAACTGCCGCGTAGAGGAATAATGGAATCAACTCAGGTGTGATTCTCCACCTTCCTTCTCTCTATATAGGAGTAACTGTTAATGTGATAGCGGGGTGAAAATTAATAGCGAAAATCACCTTTACCTGGCTGCCATCGGTTCTGCCTCTGGTGAGGCATTTTTGAATATGCATTCTTCTGTTCTGCTTATTTTTTCAACCCTATCCCAAACAACACAGAAGTTCATATCCCATTATAATGCTCATGTTTGTTGACTGGGGTGTAGCATTCATCCCTCGACATCCTTTTATCCTTAAAATTTTCCCAATTTTATTTTGCTTTGGCATACAAGTGATACAATCTGTTATGCTTGCAATGGATTGCATGGTATCAAAATGAACAAATAGAAGAGGGTAGCAGTGAAGACGCTCGCGACGAAACTTCTCCATAGAACCCTAGAGCAAGTTCCGCACACGGACAGCTCTCGCGATGAAAGACGCTCGCGACGCGACAGGTCAGGCATTTCGCGGCTCCACATTGCCGGAGACATCTCCATGGCCGCAGTTGCTTCGCACGAATGTACGGAAGACGACGTTAGGCGGGATTTTTAACGGGCTTGAACGGAGTGGTAGAATTGAGAAAAAGGAGGGTTTTAAGTGGTATATCAGTAAATACAATAATTTGAGTGTTGAATATGTAATTTCATAAGTTTTAAGTGTTATGTATGTAAAAATCCCTAAAAATTATTGGTGGTAAAATCAAAATGTGTAATAAAATATTAAAAATAAGAAACTTTGTTATAAAAATTGGTTTGGATGTAAAAACTCAAAAATTGGGAAGGATGAAAGAAATCAATATGCAATGTAAAAAAATTTAGCTTTTATTGATTTATGTAATATATTAGATAATAAGGAGGTTGAAAGATGTCTGTATAAGTTCATCAAGAAAAGAGATAGGAGAAGGATCTAATTCTAGTGAAGTGCATTAAAGATGAAAATCAAAAAGTGTTTTTTTAGAAGAAAATATTCAACATAGGTTAACCTTAGTGCTTATGGAGGTTAATCTCAGTGTTTAAAAGTTTTTGTTTGAGTGGATCTAAAACCAAATACACTGTAATTTTAGTGGTAATAGATCTAGTGGTGGGATTGTGACATTAGGTGATCAATTCATTAAAAAGAGTACACATTTTAGATATCTCGAGTCTATTGTTCAAAGAGATGGTAAAATAGATAGGGATATTATTAGTAGAATTCAAGTTAGGTGGTTGAAATAGAGGAATGCATCGAGCTTGTTATGTGATATAGAAGTACACCTCAAACTTAAGAGAAATTTTTATAAGATGGTTGTGAGACATGCAATGTTGGTGTAGAATGTTGACCATTAAAAGATAAATATTAAGTTTAGTGCTGCATAAATGAGGATGCTCAGGTGGCTTTACATAGAGACAGAATGCAAAACGAATATATACATGAAATGGTTGGAGTAGCTCCAGTGGTAGATATTAAATCTCTGCCCTCAGTTCCCTCATAGGTCCAACGACTACAAAGAATGATCCGTGGGAAGCCTTCTAGAAACACATTGAGTACTTTCATAGCTAGACATCTGATTTAGGAAGAATTTTATTTCAGCAATTATTAATTATTTTATAGTTATTTGTTTCTTCATTAGACATCTTGTATAGATCTATAAATAATGAATATATTGTATAATAAAGTAAGCTTTTTCCTCTCAAATTCCTAGTTTTAACAGTAGATAAAATTAGAGAGACTCGCCTTAAATGGTTTGCTCACATAAAATGTCGGCCTTCCGATTAATGGGTTAGGAGAGTAGATGAATTAGATCTTACCTATGTTAAGAAAGGTAGTTATACCCAAAAAAAAAAAGAAAAAAAAGACTAAGTTTGTAGTTATATCTAAAAAAAGAAAAAGAAGACTAAGTTTGAAAGTATTAGAGATGGCCTTTTTTTATTAAACTTAAATGAGAATTTGACTCATAATAGATGACACAATTGTGAAAAAGGATTCATGTAGCCAACCCCACATTGTGTGATAAAGGCTTAATATAGTTGTTGTACCAGTGGGTAAAGGCTTAATGTTGTTGTTGTACCTTCATATTTAATTTCAAATTTTCATTATGATTTACAAGAAGTTTATTTTTATATATATTTAAAATTATATATAAGATGACATGCCCAATTTATATCTATCTTATATTTTCTGGCATTTATCTGTGATTATTGCTCGTGATGTTATGTTTCTGTACGTAAAAGCTTGGGATTCTATACCTTCTGCGTTGTTTTTATTTACTCTGATTATCATCTCCATTGGAGAGAATTGTTTGACTTGACTAGACTGTTGTTCAAAATAATTGGTTTTTGGATATTGCGCTGGGAAAACAAAATCACTGTTATTCAAATAAAGAAAAATATCACCCAATGTGCCCTTCGAATTCTATGCCGTGAATTCCTTCTATCAACTTTTATTCACTCCATTGGATAGAAGTGTTTGACTAGAATGTCGTTCAAAATAATTGCTTTGTATGTATTGAGATTGGAAACTTGATCACTGACATCAAAAAAAGAAAAAAACTTGATCACTGACATTGAAAAAAGAAAACGTTACCTTTTTCGGTGTTCTGCTATTGTCTAAATGCTTTCTTTTACTTGAGCGGCATGGGATGATTATTGAGCTGGTAAAATTTAAATAATGAGCAGTTTGGTGATCTTGAGTTGTAATGAAAACTGCATATATAATTGAGAAATCTTTATATTATATTGAAAAAGATCATTAGAATCATGTTGATGTAAATCTGTAATCTGAAAGTAATTTTTTTCCAATCATGTGTATCAGTATTTATATTTGCTTAATTTTGAAGATTTTAGTACATTTTCTAACTTATCTTTTATCTCTGCCCGTAAACTTTAGTGATTGTCAATCTAGTTCTGCCTAGTGCTTATTTTTCTATTTTTTTAATCACGTCAATGAAATTGCGTACATTTTGTATCTCTGTTGTTTATTTGTTTATGCCTATAACCAATGATTTTACACTGCTGTGAGAAAGTTTAAAATTGGTTAAGTACTTATCATTTTTTATTTCACGTTTAACTATCTTTGCAGTGTAGTGATAAATTGGGGCTTAGCCTTGAACTTGGTTCGTTTGCTGCGGGGGTGATGATTTCAACAACTGATCTTGCACAGCATACACTTGAGCAAGTGGGTTTTTCTTAATCTTCAATAAATTGTTAAGGATTCCTTAGGAGTTAAAATTTCTGAAAGCAATAATACTGATTCTTATGTGTTTAATTTTTTTTTTTTTTTGTGAACTTGAATTATAATTTTTATATTAAAAATATGGGCATTGAAATCAGGATTAACATTTTTGTTCTATGTTGTGTTAACTCTGCACACTTTGACATTATTTTGAGTGTTTGAAAGTTTTGCTTGATTAAACTCTCATTTCTGTTCTTTCATATGTTCCCAACACTTAGGTCATTGATTATGCTTTTTCATCTTCCACCACATATTTAGAGAGATAAATGGGAAAAGACACCCCTATTTTGATTAGTAATAGATGTGTGTTTGGAACACCGGATTTTGGGAAACTACATACTGAATTATTTTATTAGCGATGAGATGTATTATGCTCTATTCATGGAGGACGTTTTGGTTTCTGATTGACAACTGCGAATGCTATTCCCCTAGTTATATAATCCACACTAAAATATTGCTGATTTATGACGAAGCCCCAAGGGACTGTTCGGTAGGTTGCTAATATTAGGAATGTATACTAAAAGGTTGTATGAGTTTAGATTTTTTGGTGCTTGGTGTAAGTAGATGCAGAGTGACTTTGAAATACCTCCAAAGGCATTTTTTAATTGCAAAAGAAATTCACCCAAATCAGGTGATTCTCTTTTATTATGTTTTTATCCCTTGCATTATGAGTTCTAAATTAAATTTTTGGAATTACTTAGAAGAATTATTTCAAAAGATACCTCTAGAAGAAAGAGTTTTTATTGGAGGAGATTTAAATGGACATGTTGGTAGAGAGGTAGATAATTTTAAAAGCATTCATGGTGGCTATGATTTTGGAACAACAAATGAAGGTGGCAAGACGATATTAGATATTTGTTTAGCTTATGATTTTTCAATTGCTAATACCTTATTTAAGAAATGGAATGAGCATCTCATCACTTATAAAAATGGATATAGTACAACTCCGATTGACTATTTTCTTATAAGAAAATTAGATCGTTTAGATTGCAAACATTGTAAGTTATTCCGAGTGAAAATTTATGTATCCAACATCTATTATTAGTTTTGGACTTTAAGATAAATGGGCATATAATAAAAAATAAAGTAAAACGATATTCTAAAATTAGATGGGGGCATTTAAAGAATATTAACAAAAATATTTTTGAGAGTAAGATTTTAGATCTTAAGATTTTATCTGTGCATGAGGATGCTAATGTTATGTGGGAAAAAATGGCTAATGATATTAATAATATTGCAAAAGATGTGCTTGGAGTATCAAAGGGAAAAACTCCTAATAGTAAAAATAGTTGGCGGTGGAATCCATATGTGCAAGAAAAGATTATGAATAAGAAAATTTGTTATCAAAAGTGGTTTAATTTTAAAAATTTTGATGATTGGGAAAGATATAAAGAGGCTCGTAAGGAATATAAAAAAGCAATATGTGATGCAAAGACCTTAGCTTTTAGTGATTTATATAATAGATTAGATACTAAGAAGGGAAAAAGATATATGTAGAAGTTAGCCAAGCAAAGAGATATATGTATTAAGGATGAAGATCAAAAAATACTTTTCTTAGAAGATATTCAACAAAAGGTGGATGAGATATTTTGCTATACTTTTTAATGAAAATTGTGAAAATAAGATTGACTATAGTGACCTTAGCCCCTAAATGTAAATAAAAGTTTTTGTTTTTATCGGCGTATTAATAAAACTAAAGTTAAAGAGGATTTAAAGAAAATGAACGGTGGAAAAGCTGTTGGACCTGATAATATTTCAATAGAGGTGTGGAAATGCTTAAGATGTGAAGGAATTTCTTGGCTTACTAAACTTTTTAGTACTATTTTGAAGACTAAAAAGATGCCAGATGAGTGGAGAATGAGTGTGTTAATTCCTATTTTTAAGAATAAAGGTGATGCACAAGATTGTGCGAATTATAGAGGAATTAAGTTAATGTGTCATACTTGAAAACTATGGGAGCGAGTTATGGAGCATAGGTTGCGGCGTGATACTAATGTTTCTCAAAATTAATTTGGATTCATGCCGGGTAGGTCGACTATGGAAGCCATACATTTATTAAGAGGTTTGATGGAGAAATATAGAGAAAATAAGGAGGATCTACATATGATATTTATTGATTTGGAAAAAGCATATGATAAAGTTCCAAGAGAAGTGCTATGGAGAGTTCTTGAAAAGAAAGGAGTTAATAATGCTTATATTCAAATCATTAAAGATATGTATGCAGGAGCTATTACTTGTGTTCAAACACAAGGTGGTTTGACCAAGTATTTCCCTATTTCGGTTTGTGTTACATCAAGGATCAGCCTTAAGCCCATATCTTTTTGCTTTAGTCATTGATATTCTCACTAGACATTTGCAAGAGGATGTACCTTGGTGTATGCTTTTTGCTGATGATATTCTTCTTGTTGATAAGACTAGAGAGGGAGTTGAAAGTAAACTTGAATTATGGAGGTCAATATTAGAGACTAAATGTTTTCTCTTGAGTAGATCTAAAACGGAATATATGGAGTATAATTTTAGTAGTAATAGACCTAGTGAGGGGATTGTGACTTTGGGCGATCATGTCATTAATAAGAGTACACGTTTTAGATATCTTGGATCTATTGTTCAGAGTGATGGTGAAATAGATGGGGATATTATCAACAGAATTCAAGTTGGATGGTTGAAGTGGAGGAATGCATTGGGCTTGTTATGTAATAGAATAGTACCCCTCAAACCTAAAGGAAAATTCTATAAGATGGTAGTGAGGTCTGCAATGCTTTATGGTGCCGAATGTTGGCCATTAAAAGAGAAGCATAATACTAAGTTAAGTGTGGCAGAGATGAGGATGCTCAGGTGTTTGAGTGACTTTACCCTTGGAGATATGATACGAAATGAGCATATACGTGAAAAGGTTGGAGTAGCTCCAGTAGAAGATAAGATTAGAGAGATTCGCCTTAGATGGTTTGGTCACATAAAACGTCGGCCTTCCAACGACCCGGTTAGGAGAGTAGAGGTATTAGATTTGACTTATGTTAAGAAAGGTAGAGGTAGACCTAAAAAGGCTTGGTTAGAAAATATTAGGAATGACCTTTCTTTATTAGATTTAAACGAGAATTTGACCTTTAATAGGACACAATGGAGAAAAAGGATTCATGTAACCAACCCCACGTAGTGGGATAAAGGCTTGATGTTTTTGTTGTTGTTGTATCCCTTGCATCCCTGGCGGACCTTTTTTCTTCGATCATCTCGCTATGAAGCACAAATGCGATCTAACAAAATTCCTATATGCAATTGCTCTTTCCATGCCTTGTCTTCTCCTCACACCCATACTCCTACTTTCTTCCTTCATCTTCATCTGCCTCCACTCCCAGGCTCACGGAGATGCGAGAGATTCTATTTCTTTTAGAAGAATTTATTGTGTCTAGTAGAATTGTTACAGTATAAAGAAAACTTTGTATATTATCTTGTGATTTGTTTGAGTTTTATGAGGATTTTTGAATTTATTATCATGAATTTTCCTCTTGGATACTTTGAAGTTTAAATTTGAATTAGTAGGATTAGATTTAAATAAGTTTTTTGGAACTCTATTTCTAGACATAAAATTTATGACTTCTATTTGGATCATTTTATTGAATGAATTAAAATTGAAGTTCCTGTTTATTGTCTTACCTCTCTTTTCTCTTCCTGCCGTTGGACTTGAGATTTATCTCCCCATGTCCTTCTGCAGACAGTTTTATATCATTAGCCTTCTTCATTCTTATTTCTCCCTTGGATACAGACCAAAGTCGCCACTTACCCAAACACTCATCTCCACTCATCATCCCCACACAGTAACACAAAGATGCAAAGGATGCTTTCTAAGGTTTTGTTTTTAACATAATCGTACATATCATCATTGGTCTCATCCTACTAATTTAGGATCGCTTAATCTTTTTCATTCATCCCACTAATTTATGTCAGCTTAATGAAACCTTTCATTTATTCTTCTTAAGTGATACATAAGGTGTAAACATTATTGTCTGTGAAACGTTTCACAACAATATTGTTGGGTTTTCAAGCATGTTAATGGAACTATGGACATGCTAGTGCAAAGAATTTGTTGGATGATATGTTCAGAAAAAAGGTTGTAGGATGATATATTTTAAATAAGGATATCTTATGATTGAAATTGATTGACATTCTAAGATGTGCAAGCAAACATAGTTGCCAACATTCCAAGATTTTATCCATTAAAAGTAGGGCTTAGAATCTCTGTTTGTTAATTGAGTTACGGATGGTCTCTGTTGCATAAATGTCGCACGGAAGTCTTGTTGATTCTAAAATAGTTTTGGTCAAACTTTTCTCAGATCTCTTTCTGATTACGCTTAGTTTGAGTTGGTTATAGGAGATGCTTTTGGATGGTAAACGTATGAACTTAAAACACTTGTCTTCGTGACTTTGCCCTTTTTTTTTCTTAAAGTAGTGTAACTTTTTTAATGCTTGTGTTTACCTCTTATATATATATATATATATATATATATGTGTGTGTGTGTGTGTGTGTGTAGAATTATAAGTGATGAACCTTATGGTTTTTTTATATATATTCTCTTATTTTATGTTTCTTCTTTCTGCAGATAGAACCCATTCGGAACTTCTTTGCTGCTCTCTTTCTTGCAAGCATTGGAATGCTAATCCATGTCCATTTCCTTTGGAATCATGTGGATATTTTACTTGCAGCTGTTATTTTAGTTATCATTATAAAGACCATTGTTGTAACTACTGTTGTGAAGGGATTTGGCTACTCAAACAAGACATCGCTACTTGTAACTTTTTTCTCCATTCACATCTTCCCTTGTATATTTAGATCTTTAAATGCTAATTGAATTATCACGTTTGTAGGTTGGCATGTCGCTGGCACAGATTGGAGAATTTGCTTTTGTTCTTCTAAGTCGGGCTTCAAATGTGCATCTCGTTGAGGTTGTTAAATAATGACAATTTTCTTTTTACTTTTTTTTTATATACAGCTAGATCATAAATTCTAGTTGAATTTTTTATTTCAACCATCTCCACACATTGCACAACAGGAATATCATGCAAAGTATGCATCACATAAATAAGGATGGTTTAGACTTTAGACCTTTGTTTTAATGTGGAAGAAGGATTATCAGCCGGTTTATCACATGCTAGGATGAGAAGTCTAAAAAAGTGATTCCACGAGTAGCTTCCCATAGTTAGCAGTCATAATCATGGCTTCTTCTGGTGGAACCATTCATTCCTGCTACAAATCTACTTGGAAGTTGACAAAATATTTTTTATTTATTTTTGAAGCATTCTATTACCTCATACAATGCTCACATTCGATTTAAGAAATAAATACATCCACCTTCAATTACAAAAAAAATTTATTGCGGCATGTAAAGAATCCTACAATATGAGCATTATGAACATGTCCAAGTATGTTTGTATATTGGTACTTTGTGCCTGGCACCCTCATTTGTTTGCAAGCAATCTAGTGTGGAGCTTAAGGCGCTGTTACTGTTTTTTGAAGTCGCTTTTTTATATTAAAAAGCAGCTTCAAGAAGTAGTAAAAAAGCTGTTCCAAATGAAGCTTAAGTAATAAATTTTCTTTAAAGCAAGCTGGTTACCGTACGTGCCAAGAGCCAATTTTACTTGCTCCACTGCAGAAATCAATATATGGATTTCATTGCGGGAGCACGAACACTGAAAGAGGCCTCTGTCTTCAAGACTCTATTTTCTTATTGATTTTGTAGTAACCTGCAATTTTATCTGTCCGAATATGTTTGCATGCAACGAGTTTCTTTTATCCATTCACCATATGAATTGTCGACATTAACCATTATTTTGGTTGCTATACAGGGGAAACTGTACCTGCTACTTCTGGGGACAACTGCTTTAAGCCTGGTATCTACACCTACACTAGAGCTCACTATCTGTATTTAAGTGTTTCCTATATACTAATCAAAACTGAATGCGTACTTAAACTTCGCATCTACAAGCTGGAAAATTAAGTTTATGAAACTCCCGTTTATTTTGCTCATCTTTCAAGATTAAACCATCACTTGTCTATTGTGGTAACTTCAATAAGCATAAATCCTCCGGCATTTCTAAGCAGGCAATTTCATCTTAATGATGTTAGTCTAAAGTAATTTATGAGGTCAAATTGCAGGTGACTACCCCATTGCTTTTCAAGATGATACCTGCTGTTATTCATCTTGGAGTTCTACTCCGTTGGTTCCCACCCGATAGTAATTCATCGGAGGTACTGTCTCAGGCTTTGTTTGGGACGGCTTTCTTACTGCTTCATAAAGCAGTTTTTTAGTTCAAATTTTTAATTTTTGAACTAGAAAGTTGCTTTAGGATGCAGTAAGAAAGCCGCCCCAAGCGAAACCCCAATTTATCAATAGACCAGCGTTGTGCAACCATATTCATTGAATTTAATCATGTTGCATTCTCCAGACGGGACACAAGGGTGAAAACCATCGCGTGGACAGTGGTAAGCGCATTACTTTGATGGTCCAAGCCTCTCATGATTCATAATAAAAGTGAAAAGTTTATGGGCGTGAAAAATCAGATTTTTTTTTTCTCCTGATGGGTTTTCTATAATTCGGATCAAGTATATAATCGAGCAAAGGAGATTTGACTGCTAAGTTATTTTCATGGGGCTATTTGAAGTTATGCAACCCCTTTGTGTTCATATCTCAATCAAAATTCTCCCGGCCGTGGCTTCATGAAGAAAAGTGTATGATTAATGGGCAAGGCAAACTCTCATTGCAGGCTTTAGGAGACGTCGTCCATGTTCCAATTTTGTGTAAAGCATCCTTCTTCAAATCTTCTTGTATCCTTGCTTCACAATCTTAATTGGGGTTTTCAGAAATGGTTCCCCAATAACAGCATTGAAATATTTGTAGATTATTCCAATTCTTTTTAATTTCAGTAGAAGTGATTCTTGTGCTGAATTGAAGCCTATATAACATGCTGGATTTATCATGCCTGAAAAGCTAGTTCATCTTAGGCTATAAATAGAACATTAACTGAGCAATGTTCATCATTGTAATTTGTTTTTGGCAATTTTCGATTGCATGTGCTTCACTGTAGAAATAAGGTGCTAGTAGAATTTCTGAATCATTGCATACCCCAAGCAGAGTTGATTTCTGAAGTTTGGCAACTCTTAGAGCGTTAACCAATGAGAAATTATTTTGTGCAGAGTTCGATCGTAGCTCTGTGTCCGAACTCTAATAAAATCATGACATCTTGATTGTACACTTGAATATTCTTTTCTTTTCGCATTTAGTTTTTTTCTTGCCGGCCCGACGAACCTGGTCCAGAAATTTCATGTTCAAATATTTGGGTTTTGGATTGACGCTCTTTTTTAAAATGAAATATCTCGAAAAGTTATGTATTTTTTAAGATTTTAGCTCAATAAAATTTTTATAGCTGCTGAGAAAAAAGAAATGGGAAAGGTTGATGAAGATTGGTTTGGCGGAAAAATTAATGAAGATGAAGATTGGTTTGCAGGCAAAACGGCATTATGGAGCACACTTGAACTTGGAATATCTTAAGGTTTATTTATTTATTTATTCAATATCTGGCTGTATGGAAATCTACTTCAGTCTAACGCCTTTAATGTGATTTGATAACATTGTTTATTGGTGGGATGATGTCTAAAAATTCGTGCTAAAATAGTGAAGGAATATCAATATGATATGGTTAAAAAAAAAAAAAAAAAGTTTGATAAATTGGCTATTTTTATAATCCAAGCTCTTTAATTGACTAGCCCTGTGAAGCGATTATATCATATTAGCTTCGTCTGGCTATCAGTCGCAAAGATTAGAGCGTTATATGGTGAATATGACATTTAATGTTGTAAGAGAAGAAACCGAAGAACAAATTATTAGCATTCGATCATTGCAGCACCATTAAGCAACAACGAGCCATTTACTAGTAGTAAATACGTTCTGATAACATTTCAAGGGAGTAAATTTATTTTGATAACATTTCAAGTGGTTGATGTGACCTAAGTATTCACAGGAGATTGGACCCCAAAAGATAGGAAATGCCACCTAAAAGGAAATTAGTGGATCAGATCTCAATCATTTGGTAGATTGAATATGTTGATGCGACAGTGAATTGGTGGCACATTTGGCCATTGCTAGAAGATGTTGGTACAATAGTTGCCACGGTTTGTTGTGCACACATTGCAGAAATGGTAAATGCCGTGGTTTGCAAAGTAAATGTGGGCCTAATGGCGGTGGGTGGTCTTATTAGGTTTCGCCGAGAGATTAGTTACGCCGTCAAGCGCTTTCTTTGAAGTGACAACGGGTAGATATTTCGTTAAAAAAAAAAAAACTTCATTCAACACAACACACAGAAATGCTCATCATCCTCGTAAAATTATCTACTGATTTTTCTGTATCAATCATGAATTGCATCCTCCAGCAAAATAATTTCTAGAAAATGTTTTGATAATTATCTAGTTTGATTTTCCTTGTATGTCGGAGGTCATAATGAATTTCATCCTTCAAAAAAATAAATTTCTAGAAAATGCCTAGATTAATATTTATATATTTTATATATTTATACATGCCTCCTCAAGTATCTCATAGGTTGATATATCATCAGAAATTTATCATGATCGGGCACGAATCTCGAAGCAAAAATAAAAATAAATCGGAGACCATATGAACTGCGATTTTAGCAAATTTACAGTCGAGCTGAACTTCTCGAAAATACAAACCCAACGACATCAAATTTGACTCAATCCGAGCCCAAATGAGTCTAAATCAAAGACCCAAAGTACATTCGGAAGGTTCAAACCATAATTTGAATTATCAAATAATTTCCAAACATTGCATCCTTATAATTGAATCGAGCAGCTCGACAAGACGAATCTAACGAGCCCAAGATCACCGAATTCTAATATCATTAAGACATTCAAATGCCCAATAAATGTTCTATGATCAAAAGGATTAAACATCGTCCGTCCATTCAAACCACTCACAATTTACCCTTGACTTTCTACTATTTATTGGTCATGCCAGTCTCAGAAAATTATAAATAGATCCCTCATTTCTCATAGAAGGGTACCCCAAAGGGGGGAAGGAGGAGGCCCAAGCAAGAAGAGAAGAGAAGGAAGCAAGGAAGATAAGGAAGAGAGTCCTCGACAACCGTTAAACTTTCACCCGACAGCCTACCGACGCTGGAGTTTTGCCCAAATTCCATCTAACGTCAGAGTTCTACCCGGCCGCCAATTAACATCGAACTTCAACCAGATGTCGTAACTCCGCTCATCACCAGAATTCCACCCAACGTCGGACTTCTACCCGACGTTGGACCTCCACTCGTCGTAAGATTTCTACCTGACGTTGGACTTTTGCATGTCATCGGACTTTCGCCGGATTTCTATCCTACACCAAACTTCCGCCCGTCGTCGAATTCTTGCCTGTCTCCAGACACCCGTCCGTCGGGCTTCTACCCGATGTCAGATTTCTGCTCGTTGCCAGACATTCATTAGACTTCTATCCGACGCTGGAATTTTGTTGATCACTCAACTTCTACCTAACGTCGTCCTTCCGACATCTGTCGTTAGACAACGATCTTTATGACCTCCGTCGCCCGCTAACTACAATCCTTCCAAATTATGTTGCTCGCTGACTACAGTCCTTCCGACATATGTCGCCCACCGACTACGGACCTTCCGACCAAGCGAACACGTCAACAGTGATTCTTTTAATTTCCATCATGTAACACACTCTGTATGATGTATATTTGTTATATCAAGCCAAGACCTTTCCTCCAATGAAGGGCCTCATTTGTAATCGACTGCAAATAATAGTGGATTCATTCAAACTAGGGCAAGCCCCATGATTTTTTCCCTTTTTAGGGGTTTTCACATAAAAATCTTAGTGTCTGTTATGAATATTGCACCCTCTCTCTTTATCTGATTGCATGCTGGATCTTCGTACAAAGCTAAGACGAATAAACTTTATATTTCTCTACCACCGCAAATACTCTAAGATGCAACATAGGTATTTAACAAGTCCTATTACTAAAAGGTGTTTTTTTATATTATTATTATTATTAATTTAACTTAGCAGGTCTTATTAAGAACTTTCGTAGTGAAGGCTTATTCAGCAATGATCATTTCCGACCATTATTTAATAATAGTGAAGGGATTTGACCCAACTCAACAAAAAAGGTTTGAGGAAGGCCGCCTCTAAGGGAGATCATTGGGGTCCATGCAAGACTCCCCAAACTTGAACAGCTCATCCCGGTAGTAGGAAGTGCCCTCTCGAAATGCTTTGCCAAAAGGGGGGAGGTTGAATTGAAAAATTAAAATTTTTTCTTTAAAATAAGATATTGTGTAGAAGCGATTAAAGTTTTAACATAAAATGTTTAAAATATATATATTATTTTTGTGTTTTTATATTTATGCAAAAGCTCAACTAAAAGTTTAACATACAAAATTGTTACAAAGATATACAATATAAAACCAAAAGCAAGAAAATAAAAGTGTTGGAAATTGTAAATAATGCACACGAGAGATTTTTATAGTAGTTTGGTCACCAGACCTTCATCCACTCCTCAAAATCCTCATTCTTGGGAATTTTTCTAATGCTCAGTTAGGTGGAGAAGCCTTTCTCCCTTCCCAGGGGAAGAATGACCCTTATACAATTTTTCTATCCAGGAAAGCCTCCCTCCTTTTCTCCTAGCACGAAGAAGATGCCAATCCCCCTTCTGCTCCTTGTAACGGTGGAGATGTCTCTCCCTCTTTCTGCTCCTCACAATGGTAGAGATGCCACTCTTTCTTTCTTCTCCTCGTAATGACGAAGATGATGCACCACTAGCCTTCCCCGACTTGTTGCAAGTCTTCATCTAAGACTTCTACAAAGACCCTTCGAAAAACACTCAACACAAACTCTACAGTTCAAGTGCAAATTGACAAGACTGTTTGAATCCTCTTACACAATCCTTGAACACCTTCAAAGATTCTCTCAAACTCGCCCTCACTCCCAATGAATTTTCTCAAGCTTTTTCCAAGGAAGAGACATCCCCTCTCTCCCCAAGGATTCTCTTAGAACAAACTTGTTAAGATTCACTTTGTTCTTATTTGATTAAGTGAATTAAGTTAGGCTATTTTAATGAAATCCCTAACTTTCAATTATGTCTTATGGATCGTACAATACAAAGTATGGATCATATTGTTTGATTAGTTAAACACATTTTTTGAGTTCTATTAGATTAGATTAGATTGTATGATATGAATTGTATAGTAAAAAGAGAAAAGAGATTTTTTCGCTCTGCTAGGGTTTCCTTCCCCTGCAGAGCCTCTTCTTTTCCGCCGCCCCTCCGGCTTGGCCGGAGGCTTCTCTCTATGGATTCGACTCTGCATGCAGCGGATTTTCCGCCTCTCTGCTCAGCGACTGTTGCTCCTCCCGTCTCTATGCGGAACTAGAGTCAGATCTTTGCTCCCAACACGTCTTCATCTGCCCCTAAAGTTTTTAGTTTTTCGCATCACCCTAATGAACCGGATGTTATTCCTTTTTCCGGTGAGAAGCTTGCTCAAGGAAGTGATGACTGGAGTTTGTGTTTGGTTGGATACTCTATAGGACGCAGACCCTTCTATGAAGCGCTTTTGAATGCATTAAACAAAACGTGGACTTTGAAAGGTTCTCTCAAACTTCTTTCGCTCAGCGATGGTTTTTTTCTTCTGCGATTTTCTTGTGTTGAAGACTACGACATGGCCTGGTCTAAAGGTGTTTTGTTCCTGCTTGGAAAACCCTTTGTGCTCCAGAAATGGCATCCTAAGTTCAAACCGAAGAGGGAAAAATTCTCTTCGGTTCCGATTTGGGTCAAAATACACGACCTTCCCCTGGCTTGCTGGAACTCTGAGGGCATATCGAGGATAGCTAGTAAGATTGGAGTTCCCCTGGCTGCAGATCACCTAATCGAACAAAAGACAAGACTGACATATGCTCGTATCTGTGTTCTGGTTGATTGTAATGCCACATATCCAGAGGAAATCAAGGTTTCGCTGGATTTTGATGAGGTAGGGCTTAAGGTTCAATACGAATGGAGGCCTTCTCCTTGTGACCACTGTAAGTCTTTGGTACACTACTCCTCTTCTTGTCCGTTGAATCCTTCTCCTACAAATAATGATCAAGGGAAATCTCTGTCTAATCCTCGTGGAAGAAGCTTCAGCAAAAAACCGGTTAACAGGTTTCATTCTCGCCCTCCTTCCAGACCTCCTCGGTCTGAGCCTAAACCTACTGAAGTCTCTACTTCAACCCCTGCTGCTGCTGCTTCTGTACCTATATTACCTTTGCATACCAATTCCATTGGGAAGCCTTTAAATTATCAACCTCATTCTCCTCCCCCCACCTCTAAAACGCCTTCCTCTCGGACTGCTCCCAGCAAGGAAGATCCCCCGACCCCTTTTGTGAATCCGGTAGTGGTTGATGTTTCGGTAGACAACAATGTGGTTAATATCCCAAATTTAAACATTCCCACTGCAGAACTCTCTGCTTCCTCTACCTCGCTTTTGGTTTCGCCTCAGAAATCATCGAATGATATTAATTCTCCCAATAAATTCGAAATTCTCAGTTCTCAAACTGATATTGATATAAATGAACATATGGCCTCCTCTTCTGATATTGTTGGGAATGCTCTCAAGCAGCCAGGAAAGGGGAAAAAACAAGCTACGTCAGATATCTCTAAGAAATCTACTAAGGGAAAGCAGAGTAAAAAATCCCAATCCCTTCATATTTCTTGATGTTTATCCCAACCATTGGTTCGTGGAATGTTCGGGGTTTTAATCACGCTGAGAAAGTTCTCAGCTGCAAACGTCTAATTAAATCTTTTAAGCTTGACATGCTTTGTCTTTTGGAGACTCGGATTCATTCCCCTTCTCTTGATGATCCTTTTTTCGAAATTTCTCATTCTCTCTTCCCTAATGAGGAGAGCTGTCATAATTTTCACCTGACTTCTTCTGGTAGAATTTGGATTAAATGGGACTCTAGTAAACTCTATTTTACTCCTAATGTCATCACGGAGCAAATGATTAATGGGAATGTTTGATAGGCAACAGTTTCTTGTTTCAGTTGACTATTGTTTATGCAGCAAATAACGCTTTTGACAGAAAGGCTCTTTGGCTTTCGATTGGGTCGGCTGCCCCTCCGTCCAATATCCCCTGGTCTCTGTTAGGGGATTTTAACTGCTGTAGATTTGGCACGGAAAAATCTGGAGGTTCTCCCCTTCATCATTCTAATTTGGTAGATATAAATTCTATGATTTTTGATAATGGTTTGTTGGATCTGCAATCGGTTGGTAGTTTTTATACTTGGTATAACCAGCAATCTGTGAATCCTATTTTTATCAAATTAGACCGGGTCCTTGTTAATGACCAATGGAAGAGGCAGTTCCCTTCTACTTTCTGCTCCTTCAAAAGTTCTTCTTGTTCTGACCATTCTCCAGCTATTCTTCATCCGGGTTTGCCTTCTAAATCTCATCACAGATTCTTGTTTAAGAACTTCTGGACCAAGCAAGATAGCTACTGGTGTTATCTTTTAAATGCCTTTTCTTTGCCTGTGAATGGTAATCCGCTATCTCATCTTTCTAATGTCCTAAAACAGTTTAAAGGGACCATTAAAAATCTACATTGGGCAAACTCTCATTTTCTTAATACTCATTTGGATGTTCTTAAAGCGAAACAACTGAACATCCTGGAGCTTATTCAGGATAATCCGTTGGATGTTTCTCTTATCTCTTCTCTCAGAGAATCCAACCTTGAGATTGCGAATGCCACGTCTATGCTTTCTAGCTGGATCATTCAAAGAGCAAAAGCTAAATGGTTGCATCATGGTGAGGATAACCTCAAATTTTTATATGCAAAGATTAGAAGTAGACAGGGGAGCACAAAATCCGTTGTTAATTTGTTTTCTTGCAACCCTGACACAACTAGAGAGGAGGTAATTCACTCGATTATTGAGTATTTTCAAAAATTGTTTAACCCACCACCTCCTTCTTGCAACAATATAGATATTTTTCCCATTGGCTCGGCTGTTACGGATTTTTATGCTGGGATACTCACTGCTCCTATTATGAATGATGAAATTAAAGCTGCTGTCTTTAAAGGTTCCTGTAATTCTTCACCAGGACCGGATGGTTTCAATTTCTATTTTTACAAAACTGGTTGGCATATAATAGGGCCTTTAGTCTGCAAGGCTATTAAATCCTTCTTTTCTAAAGGATTCATACCAAGTGGGATGAAGGCCACTGCTTTGGCTATCATTCCTAAGCACCGTAATGCTTCATCTATCTCTGATTATAGACCTATTTCATTATGCAATACTATATATAAAATCATAGCTAAAGTGATTGCAGGTAGGCTTAAACCTATTTTGCCTCTTATTGTCAAAGACACTCAAGCTGGTTTTGTGAAATCCAGGATTTCCACTGATGGCATTCTTCTTGCTAACGATATTCTCTCTTTTTTCAATAAAAGAGGTACGGGGAATATGTTTTGTGCTAAAATTGACATAAGGAAGGCTTTTGACTCTGTTTCTAGGGAATTTTTGCTTGCAAGATTGCTTCAAAAAGGTTTCCCTAAAACTTTCATTTCCTGGATTAAAGCTTGTATTTCCAATGTGAACTTCTCGGTGGTCATTGATGGAGCTTTGGAAGGTTTCTTCCCATCTTCTGCGGGCCTTAGGCAAGGCTGTCCGCTAAGTCCTTACCTTTTTTGCTTAGTGATGGACTCTTTCTCTAATCTTTTAGAAGCTCGTGGTTTCAAGGGTTTTTCTACTGAAAATTTTAACCTTTCTCATCTTTTATATGCTGATGACGTGTTAAGTTTTGGTGAAGCTTCATTAGAAAATTGCAGACTTCTTTCTTCTATCCTTAAAGACTTTGGAAATGCCTCGGGTCTGCATGTCAATTATGACAAGTGCTCTTTAATGTTTTCCAAAAACCAAAGGAATCAGGATATTTGTGTGATGCATTGTCTATTCATAATATATGCTCCAAGATCTCCTATCTTTGTATTCCCATCTCTTTTAATAGGCTGAAAGTTGCTGATTTCTTGCCTTTGATGGATAGCTTGCACAAAAAATTCACGGGATGGAAAGCTAATCTTCTTTCTCTTGCTGGTAGATTGCAGTATCTTAAATTCACTATTCAGAATACTATTGCATATTGGATCAGGGGCTCTATATTACCTAAAACTGTTTTTAAGTTTTTTAAGAAAACCTGCTCTAGATTCTTATTTTTTGGTGATATCACATCTATTAACAAGCTTCATATGGTTTCTTGGGAGAATGTTTGTAAGCCTAAAGAGAAAGGTGGTTTGGGTATTCCTAGCTTGCATGCCATTCAATTTGCATTTAACTGTTATATTATTCATAGAATGTATAATTGCATTTCTCCATTGTCTGTTTGGCTAACTTCTCAATATTCTTCACCTTGGAGGCCTCCAAACCAAAATGCGAGCAAATTCTGGATTTCTGTCTGTCATACGGCATCCTCTGTTAAACCTTGTTTTAAGTTTGTTATTACACCTAATGCTCCCATTTCTCTGTTTTGGGATCATTGGTGTTATAATAACACTCTTCATGACTTTGTGGGCAACATCCCGATGGAATTATTCTCTATGCCATTACTGAAACATTATATTGCTAATTCTGCTTGGAACTTAGCTGTTGTTGTCCCTCACCAGATAAGAGACAAAATTTGCAATTTACCGATTTCTAACACTGCTGGTCCTTTCTTAATTTGGAAGGATTGTGTTAATGTTAAATTTAAGGATTTCATTGAGGAGTTTTACTGCTCTTTGCCTACTTACTCTTGGCACAATTTTTTCTGGCACAAAAAAAATGTTTTGAAGCACTCTGTTTTTGTTTGGCTTGCTCTGGTAGGAGGTCTTAAAACACAGGATGCCTTGAGAATTAGGAATATTAATGTTCCTATAATGTGTTCTTTTTGTTCTATTGCCCCGGAAACTGTTAACCATATCTTCTTTGAATGTAATTTTACATTCTACATTCTTAACTCCCTTCTCCCCATCACTAAAAATTTTTTGCTTAGACCAACTGTGCTGCATCTTATGGAATGGCTGGAATCTGAATTTTCTGGTGCCCTGCTTCACAAAGAGTTCTTTATGCTTATGGTATGTGGGATTATTTATTATCTCTGGAGGGAACGAAATAGTAGGAGATTTGGTAATGATATTCAAAGTTCTTCTTCTTTGATCTTTTCCATCAAAAAAGTTATTTTGGGCAAAGTTGCAAAATGGAAAAATTCGACACTTTTGCTGGATCTTATTTGAGTTGGCTGGTAGCAGGTTTCATGAGAGGTTTTTGTTTTTTTTTTTTGAGAAGTTGGTTATGTTATAACTGTTGGTTTGTATCTGAGCTGTATATGCTTGGATGTTGGCTAAGCATTTTGGATGTGATCTGTGTTAATGGGGAAGCCATTTTTGTGCGGCAAAACGGTTATGCGGTTCTTGTGCCTTTCGGGTCCCTCGGGAATTTGCGTTTTGGGACTGCCTGGACGATGATGATGCTCCCTTGCACAATCCCTTGGAAGGTCAATCGGCAACTAGGGATATGTTTTCTAATTTTTCTGATAATCTCTGAGTCCAGGCAGTTAGCATCAGGAGCTTTGTTCTTTGCTGACTACCTGGACTTGATCATTGGAAATTCTTTTTGTGCAGATTGTTGCTGGATGAAATCGAACGCAGCTCTTTATCTTCAGCTCTATCTCAATTTTCTGAAGCTGATATCTTCGGCTTCTTCTCCTGGCTTCAGCTTTTTGGACTTAGATGCTGGAAACTATTCTTTTTGATTTACAATTCTGATGGCTTTTTGATACTTTATAATTGTCAATTAGTCATTTACTTGTAATTTTTTTCTATTTTCTCCTTTTTAGGTTTCTTAAAGCCAGCTTTTTTGGCCATAGGCTTTGCTTTGATGACTTGTAACCGTTTCTATTAATAAAAAGGGCTTTGCCCAAATTTTCCCCAAAAAAAAGAATTGTATAGTAAGATTAGCTATACCATATGAGGGATCATATAAGATGAACCAAGGTTCGTCCACTAGATGTTATGTTAGATGGTAATGAACAACTTGGATCATACAATACAATCTCCAATCAAATTTTGATCTGGATTTGAATTCTTGATCAATAGTTCAAAATAGGCAACATTCATTAATCATACAATACGATTATGTCAAATTTTAAAATTCAAAATTACCTCAATTTGGTAACACAGATTCCACAGTATGATTTTTATTAAAATAACTGATTGCCCTGTATGTTCACAGGTTGTACAATATGATTAGTTATGCTTAAAATTAATTTAATTAAACACTTGATTTAATTTCATAAATAGTTGATCATATAGTATGGTTTAATAGAGGAACTAAGTGTTCAATTTTTCATCTCTACTAGTTTGTGCGCTTAGTTGGCTTGCCAATATACATCCAATACAGACTAACTCAAGAAAAAGAAAAATTTATAGACTAAATAATTAACTTTAACATTTTATTTTTTTAATTAGGCTTGTTGTATGAAGTAGTTTCTTCTATTTTATTTTGAAATATTTGTAGAAAATAAAATAAAATTGTATATATAATGCAGAGAATAATAAATGATCTAATTAATAATAATTGTAATCATTAAAATACTAGTTCAGGCTTATGGATTTACATAATCTCTTTCTTTTTTACGATACCAAATATCATTGGTTGAATTTAGATTTACGAGTTAGCATTTAATTTCTTGCTCAGTCCATGCATTATGGGGATAATGATAAGCAAGAGGAGAAGGAGGTTGTGTAGTTGCACTCCTGCTTTTGCTTCTTTCTTAGAGTCAAATAAGGACTCACCTAGTGTTACATTATGTCTGTCATTATAGATTATGTAAAATGAGCTGTCGAAAAAGAAGATGAGCTAGTGGTCTTATCATGCCTCAGAATCTAATTTGAAAAAAAAAATATATTTTTTTTTTATCTTTTAATTTATATAACCAAAGCTACCTAATTTTTTTTATCAATATAAATACAAATAAAAATAAATTTATCGATTAAAATATTAATATATACATCTATATCTTTTCCAAAAAATATGTATACTATTTGGAATCTATACAATGATAATATATCTATTATGCCCTTAGTATAAATAAATAGCTAAAATAACAAGAACCTAAACATGAAGAATCCTGATCAATCTCACACTCCTGCTCCCTTTTCCTGACCTGAAATTATTTAACCATATATAATGAGCTCAAGAACCTAGCAAGTAATCAAATCCTACAATTGAATGCAAAGAACAACAAAATAGAAATATGCATGTCATCAACCAATCCATAACAGTAGTAGACATATGATCATGAATTGATATATAAATATTAAAACACACATCTAATAGCAATAGAATGTATAAACAACAAAATATTATGACTTGAAAACTAATAAAGCTGTCATGTTGAGAAACTAATAAATCAATATGAGTGTCAAATCAATAAATCAGTCATCATATTAGTACTATCAATTAGTTAAGAGATTATATAAAGTGATAAAATTAAAGTATTAGTAAAGACTGTTGGAATCAAATTAATGCAGTAAAACCTTATAATGATGTACACATAATATCCAATTTTTCTACATCAGTATCAAATCAGTATCTTAATCACATGCTCAATATCAATATAGTGAATCATTATCAGTAACTAATATAATTAATTAATAATAACATCAAATAGTATTGATGTCTATATCAGTAGCAATATCAATACAATTGTTTGAATAGTTGCTATTTGAATGATTTATAATTGTGCAACTTATGTAGTTTTGATAATTCCAAACATTATTGTTCAAATGTATAGTTATCTCCTATCAATTTCAGAAGATTTGCACTTGCTCTTGTGTGTACTAACATTTCAGGAAAATCAGACTCCAGACTACGAAAACTTCAAATCAAATTCAACATGAGACTTTGAATTAATTTTGAAAGGGAGTGATTGTAATTGAGTGAATAAATCTCACACACACAAAATAAGGAGATCTTGAAATTCTATACTGATCGTACAGGACGATATTTATCGTACTGGACGATCTGTCAGTTATCTCCTATAGAGCACTTGGAACGAATAGGAACTTGTTTGAAATTTTTTTTTTCTCTAAGTCCTATTCGTCCAGGACGAATTTTAATATCGTCCCGGACGATGGGTTCTCTGTAAAATTTCATCCAGACGAATTTTACCATCGTACGAGGCGACCAGTCCTCTGGAAAAATTTCGTCCAGACGAAAATAATTATCGTACCGGACGAACAGCTCTCTGGAAAATTTTCGTCCAGACGAAACCAAATTATCGTCCCCGGCGATTGGTCCTCTGGAAAATTTTCGTCCAGACGAAATAAATAATCGTCCAGGACGATCGGCTCTCTGGAAAATTTTCGTCCAGACGAATACATTTTCGTCCAAACGATAAACCGACTTAGAACAGTTTTCAGCAGTTTCTAGAACCGACCTTGTAATAACCGTTCGTACTGGACGAACCTAGTTCGTACAGGACGATCAGCTGTACGAAGTCATTTCGTACACATATACAAATTGGGTCGTTTCAGATCGTTTAAGTAAAATCGTCCAGGACGATCCAGGATCGTACAGGACGATCCACTGCGTACAGAATTGAAAATTTGCAGTTTTTGGGCGGTTTCACTTGTCTTTTATATAAATAGTCAAAATTAGACTGCCACCCAATCTTTTTGTCATTTGATCTTCGTGCCTATTGAGAGAATAGCCAAGGGGAGAGTGGAAGAGAGCATTCAAAGGAGGATTCCTACCATTGGAGCAAGAAGGGTTCACTTGGATTGCTAAGGTAAGAATCTCTACTTGTGAAATTGGATTTCTTCACTCTTTTCTTTCTTCCTTCTAGATTCGTGTGAGAAGATCATTCAAGAAGGTCCGGTTCTCTGCCGACACTTGGAGAGTGTGAACAGCCGTAGGGTTCTCTGCCCACACTAGGAGAGTGTGAAAGGACGACGGTTCTCTGCCCACACTAGGAGAGTGTGAAAGGACGACGGTTCTCTGCCAGCACTGTGGATTGTGTAAAAGGACGACGGTTCTCTGCCGCACCGGGGAGTGGTGAAAAGAGTGTTTTGTACAGGCTTCTCCGCCTTGCTGTGGGTGCTAAAGGAGAGTCACTTTGTGGTATTAGTGCAATACTCAGAGGGTGCCTCTGAGGAGTGGATGTAGGTCTGGTTATAGACCGAACCACTATAAATCTGGTGTCATTTACTTTATTGCTTTTACGTTTCCGCATTTTAAATTTCAGTTTTAACAACTCTGTGGTTGAAAAACATTTTTCTACAAACTTTAAAAGAAAATTTTATTTCGGTTCAACTTTATTATTAAGAGGGTTTAAAATTTTTAAAACTACCAATTCACCCCCGTCTTGGTAGCCGTGGGACATTTACTTAGGCTTAACAACCTAATTACTAGACTCAACAACAATATCGTTAGTAAAATTAATAGAAATAATAGTAAAGCAATACAGTAATGATAAATTCATATAGTGACAATAAATCAATAAAATTGTATAGTAATAGTAACGATGAATCAATTATATGCATTTTAGATTCACACTAAGCAAGTAAGAAGTCTTAGATTAAGCGGTATTTTTTTTAATAAATAGTAATATATATTAGTATATCATTGGATCAATAAATATAGACATCACTCTTAGCTCGTCGACACAGTAATCATCTCCTTATAACTCTTAATCAATATCACATGAATCAGTAGATAATAACATTAAATCATAATATTTAGAAGAAAGCATGTTAGCTCACCATCCTATATAGGCCAGCAAGTCTCCATCCAACGTCAGTGAAACTAGCTTTTACTTATTCTCACACATATTATTATCGCAGCACAATAATAATAATAATGACCAATGAATACTTAACCACATATCCATATTTATTTCTAAAGCATGTATTAACAATTTACTTATAGTAAAAAACATAAGTTATTTAATCAATAAAAATAGTATAAAATATAATAACTTATATTTTATCTAATAAAATTTATTAAATATTATAGTCAAAATGCAAAAGATAATCAGTACAATAAAATACAAGAAGTAGTGCAGTAAAAGTTTAATAAATTCAAGAAAAAAGTAATAAAATAATTTCTTAGGAGAATCAAATAATTAAAATAAAAATATTTAAAAATAAAGATATGATTAGAATCATATACATTGATTTGAACAATATTTACAAAAGCAACAAAGCAATCTAGCAGCTAAAAATTGGTTTTCTCCCTTTCCCTCTATTATGCTACAATTCAAACAAGAATTTAGATTTGTCCATTTTTAATCATTTTAAATTTTTTTTGTTACAATCTATTGAAATTTAAAAATATCATCCTCAATATTTTTCTTTAGGATTCATGCTCAAAATTGATATAAACCAAGTTTGTATGATCAAAAGTCAAATCAAATTAAAACTAGTAAAAAACCATACATTAATAGAGTTCATTCTATTATATGCAATTTCACTATATATGATATGATATGTCATTCAATCATTCAAATAAATTTCTTACCAATAAAACTTTCAAGTTATTGTCGATCTTCTAGATACTAAAAGTTGTACACATGTGGTATCACATCATAGGTGCAGTCAATCATGGTGCAATAGTTTCATAGATGCTATTACACCTACAGTCTTATACCCTTTAGTCTTCATAGACTGTCCTTCTCTTAAATAAATTATTCATCTCTGTGGATAATCCGCTATCTTATGCCCTTACTATCCACATCGAAAATATTACTTTGTTAGAAGATAACATTAAAATCCATGCCTCTTTCCATAATTAATAGATGTACAGTCGCTTCCAATATATATAATCGATCCTTATCCCCTCTAATCACTGTATTACTTTTATTATTACCAGCACTATCTTTATCTCTGCTTACTTCATCTCTAGTCCTCCTTCTACTAACATCATACTTGAAGCTCTTATTATACTTGGATGTTGGTACTGCCAAATCAATCTCTATCAATCTAGCTCTCTTCACCAGCTAAAAAAATTCCTAAATTTATAGAGACACTAATATATGACTCAGCTCCCTGTTTTATTCGTTACAAAAATCTATAGCACTTTTTTTTCAGTAATAGGGATCAAATGAGGAGCATACATAGCTAGTGCAAAGTCATCAGCCTCGTATCGCATCACTGTCTTGCATCCCTGCCCCAACTTGATAAAAGCTTCCTGCATCTATTATCGAGCTAAAGGAATTACAAACCACATCCCAAATACTATAATGAACTCATACTAAGTGATCTCAACATTACTCTTCCCTTGGAATTTCTCTCTCTGCTATCTAACCCACTATCTCTTAGCCTCTCCTTCAATGAAGAACACAACTAATGGTACCTTCCTATTCTCTGGTAACTATATTATGTCAAAGATATTCTCTATCCTTAGTAATCAATCTTATATAACCTGAGGTCCTATAATACCTATTAATAGTGGAGGTTTCAACTTATGGAATGCTTGCAAGCACATATCTCTCTCTTCTTCTTTACTCCCAGCTAATTTTCTATAAGCACCTTCCATTACTTGTTTTATAACAGTAGTTAATTGCATCACACCATTTGATGGTACAGAAGCTACATTATGATGCTCGTTGGGTATATTCAGCTTTGGAAGATGCATTTCAACTGTTCACAAACAATTTTCATAGCTATGGTAACAATCAATTCTTCTAGCAATAATGCTCTGATACCAAGATTGTGTGCCCATGAATCTAATTTGGAATAAATGGCTTAATTACCTTTATACCATTTTATTATTATATTATAAAAAAATTTCCTTAAGTACTAAATGCTAATTCCCATTTTCTTTTGGAGCCATCTCATTATAACAGAAAATGATTTCATAAAATATGAGAAAAAAGAGAGGAGAGAGAGAAAAAAGAATGTTAGGATTTGTTCATCTTGAGGTAAGTTAAAGTTTGTCTATTTTAGTTTTGATAATTTGATGTTTTTGGAAATTTTTAGATCAAATTTGTATTTATGCTACCGAAAAATAAGGATAACTTTATTTTGATAAAAGTTTTATACCATAACTTTTTATATACTATAGAGATTGAGATTATTAAATTTTTTAGCTGGATGATTTTGAAAAAGAAATGATTTATCTATTCAAAATTTATTTTGACATCTAAAAATAGCGATTCAATTTAATTAAAGCTTCTAGAATATATTTTATAAAATCTATGATAACTAGGTTATATTTTGAAATAATGAATTTTTGTTCAGTAGTATATTTGTTGCCAACTGTTGAGGTATTTTGATAATATATGAATTTAATTTAATTATTCTTTAATTAATGAAATGTATTAAAAATATGATATGATGTTATGCCGACACTAGTGGATGACTGAGGTGGGATTTTGTTACGCCGTCACCAGTGGGTGGCAAAGATGAGATTTTGTTATACTTGAATCAATGGGCAACTGAGGTGAGATTTTATTATGCTAAGGCCTATGGGTTGTCGAGCTGGGATACTGTTAATGAGGTTATAAAGATATATAAAAATTTAGGCTGAGAGCCATTCTGATAAAATGAATATCTTCTTATAATTCATTTGATTTCAATTTTAGCTACAGCTTTTGCTTTAAATTTAGTCTCAAATTTTACTACAATACTTTTACATCATAGTATTTTTAATTATTTTGGTTTCAGTTATTAATTTTTATTTTTGTCTGTGATAACCTACTTAGTTGTGTTAGCACACTCCTTTTACTTTCGTTTCAGGCCAAGAGAAGGGCAAGGATCGAGTTGAGTAATTTTGGATAGCTGAATCTGATCTATGTTGTAGGTATATTTTTATTAGTTTTGATTTTTTACATGCTTGAATTTTATTTTATTATTATCTTAGTTGTTAAGAGCCATTATAGATACCTTGTATTATATATGAATTTTTGGATGATATTATAGAAAAATAATTTTGAGATTCATCAGTCTTATGCTTTATTTGTATTTAGTAGTGCTTTTATGAAGTATATAAATTAAAAATTCCAACTAGATCTTTTGGTCAATTTGGCATAAAAGGAGTGTAAGGAGTTAGTTAATAGATGATTTGTCCATCTTAGTAAATCTCTATGGGGAGCACCTATTTTATTTGTGAAGAAAAAGGATGGTATGATGCATATGTGCATTAATTATAAAGAATTGAACAAAATCATGACTTTCTGATATTTTTGAACCTGCAGTTTTCATAGATTTTATGAATAGGGCATTCAGAGATTACTTAGAATAATTTGTGATAGTGTTTATAAATGATATTTTGGTTTATTCTGCTTCTAAAAAAGGCCATGCTAAAAATTTGATGATTATTTAGCTATATGCAAAATTCTCGAGATGTAAATTTTGATTGAAAGAATATTTCTTTTTTAGGACACATAGTGAGTAGTGCAGTATTTTTATAGATCATTAGAAGATTTAGGGAATTATTGATTGTCCAAGGTATACTACTGTATTTGAGGTATGTAATTTCTTGGGCATGATTAGTTATTATTAAACGTTTATGAATGGATTTTCTCATATTTCTATACCTCTAATGAGACTGACTTAAAAGTCAATAGTTTTGTTTGGACATCTAATTACGAGGCTAGATTTCAGATGTTAAAGGATTGTTTGACTTCTGCTTATATTTTGAATGATCTGGTATAGAAGGATTCTAGGTATTCAATGATGCTTTACTAAAATATTTTAAATGTGTAATGATGCAGCATGAAAATGATATAACATATGCTTTCAAATAGTTAAAGTCACACAAGAGTAGGGGTGTCAATTTTGGGTCACGAGTCGGGTTCGTGTCGGACCCGAAAGTGACCCGAGTTTAAATGGGTCGACCCTAACTTGACCCGGATAGGTAAACAGGTCCAAAATGCGAACCCGAACCTGACCCGAAGGGTTGTCGGGTTGACCTGACCCGACCCGGGAAGGCTTATACGCGTGGGGCAGGTTCGCGCCGGGTAGGTTTGTGAGGGGCGCACAGGGTGAGCGGTGCGCGCTGTGCGACGCAAGGGAGGTCGCGGGCAAGCGAGGCAGTCGCGGGCAGCGATGCCGGCAACGATGCTGGCGCACGGTGCGATGCGGGCAAGCGGTGCGCGCAGTGCAACGCAGGTGAGAGACACGGGCGAGCGGTGCACGAGGTGCGATGAGGTTGCGGGATAGCGAGGCCGTGGCGGGCAGAGACACGGGCAGGGCTTCAAATGGGTTTCTAGGTTGACCCGGCAACCCGCCAGGTCAACCCGAACCCTACCCATTTTTTAAACGGGTCGAATCCAGGAACCCGAACCCGACCCATTTTGAAAACGGGTCGGGTCTAACCCAAAAATTTCGGGTCGGATTTTCGTGTCGGGTCAAATATTGAAACCCCTACACAAGAGGAACTATCTGATTATGATTTGAAATTTATTGCTATGATATTAGCCCTGAAGATTTGGAGACACTATTTATATGATGCATGGTGTGAGATGTCACTAATCATTATAATTTAAAGTACATATTAACACAAAAAGATCTAAATCTAAGGCATATGAGATCCTTGAGTTGATTAAAGACTATGATATGATTATTCAATACCATCCTAATAAGGCTATTGTGATATCAAATGCTCTACGTATGAAGTCTTCTAGATTTCTATATATTCATCTTACTTCTGATGAATCCTTAATATATGATATACATAGATTATAGTTGGAGGTGATTTTTTTTGCTGATCAAGATTTTAGTATATTAGCTGAGATGATTATTCAATCTTCTCTACAAGAAAGGATTCAAGAATCTTAGTAGTCAAATATTCTTGAAGTTGATTGATTTACTCAAAGTTGATAAGAAATCTAAAATGCAAGTACCTAAGTCTGGTATTATCTTCTATAAGAATACACTTTGGGTTTCTAATTTTAGAGATTTGAGAGTATTATTCTACATGAAGCTCACTATACAAGGATTTACTAATCATTTAAGAATCAATAAAATGCACAATGATATAAAAGATATGCTTTGGTGACCTGAATTAAAAAAAGGATATATAAGATTTTATTTCTAAATGTGAAGCATTTTAGTTAATGAAAGTAGAAAATCAGTGACTGCAAGATTTTTTTTGCAGCCATTACCCATTCCTAAATGAAAATAGAAAGAAGTGACTCTTAATTGTGTTATGGGTTTTCCCGCATTGAGATGGGGACATGTTACTATTTGAGTTGTAGTGGATTTTTTGATGAAATTCACTCATTTTATTTGATTCGACAATCTGATTTTGTAGATAAATTGGCACATGTATATGTGCTTGAGATTATCATATTACATGGGATACAAAAAGGTTATAGTACTTGATAGAGATTGTAAGTGTACCTCCAGACTATGGAGGGAAATTTAATAAGATTTGGGTACAAAACTATATTTCAATACATCAATTCATCCATAGATTGATGGACAATCTGAGAGGAATATATGGATACTAGAAGACTTTTTCAGACTCCATATTTTTTATTTTGGTGGCAGTTGGGAGGATCACATTTCTCTGATCAAGTTTTCTTATAATAATAGCTTTCAGTCAATCATAGGTATGGCTTTATATGAAGCTTTATATCATAAAAAATGTAAGACCCCCTTATCTTGGATAGAGATTGGTGAGAGGATTCTGATTAGGCCAGCTATGGTTGATGGTGCTATTGACAAGATCCATCTGATCAGAGATAGATTAAAAACTTTTTAGGACAAGTATAAATAATATTTTCATACTAAGCATCAGTCTATAGAGTTCTAAGCAAAAGATTTTCTATATTATGAAGATAAAATCGAACAAATGCATCAACATGTTTGGAAAGGAAGAAAATTAAGTCTAAGGTATATTAGAACATTTGAGATTACTGAAAGGAACATGAAATCTGCTTAAGATTTTAGTTACCATATCATATTTTTGAGATTCATAATGTGTTTCACATGTCACTTATTATGAAATGGGTATCAAATTTTGGAAATTAGATATCTGCTATAGACATTAAGGTACATATGAATTTGAGCTATAGAGAAGAACTAAAGAGGGTTCTAGCTTATTATAAAAAAACATTAAGAAATAAATAAATTTTAATTAGTTAAAGTTCAGTGGAAGAATAAAACTGAAAGAGAAGTTACTTAAGAAATGAAGTCTGAGATGAGACAATTGTATCTTGATCTATTTTTATGGTATGAGATCTTAGTTTTGAAATATCGAGGATAACATTTTTCTATAGAAGGGAGAGTGTGGGCCTCTGAAAGGAGATCGCTCAGTGGGGACATAATGCAAAGGGTACGATCTCACTATCTCGTATGATAAAGCGGTTATAGTTCTTTACAATCTTTGCAAGCGGGCCAATGAGAGGGAAAATGAGATCATACATATGATTAACCATTGGGAATAATGACTTTTGCCTATGTATCTCAATGGGTAATAATAATTATAACCATATTAAAGTCATGAGATTTCTCCCATCTGATACATCAGCTCGAATATGATTTATTTGATGTGGGATTCGATTTCTCAAGGCATAAGCCTCCAAGGTTTATTACAATCTTAAGCCGAGGCCTAAGAAGACTCTTAATTAAGGACTATACATTATTCTCTAAGATGGGATTAATATATAAGGAGAAATCTAGGAACTTCTTATTCAAAAGGCAGGGAAGGTTCAATCTTAGCTTAGTCAACATAACTGCTCACATCATCATCCGATAGGACTAAGGTGGTGAAAAAATTTGGAGAAAAGACAACACTACACTCTGAGCATATAAGAGAGAAAGATAGAGGTGACATATTATATATGACGTGGATATGTGGGATTTATAGCCTCTGAAGAATAGATGACTTACCCACCGATGATGCATACTACGGGACACCAATAGTAGTAGTCTTGAACCCTAAATCTAGAGTGGGTTTAGTATTCTACATATAATAGCAACACTCGTGTCCTAGCTAATGCATTCTTGACTTATATCCTTCTTGAGAAGGAAATCTAACTAACCACCTAATCATATAAAAGTTATATTGTCCGGTCTTTATGAAAGATAGATGGGTGGCTGAGTCTTTAGAAATTAAGGCCGGCATCTAGAGATGTTCCTAAGCGGCCTTGTACTTATAAAGGGTAGTATGCTTCTAAAACTAATGCAATTAAATTTATAATTTTTAGTTAGTTTTTAATATAATGCATGCTAGTTAAATATCCAAATTAGTAATGCATAAAATTTTAAAAAAAGACTTATAAAATATATTTTTTTAAAGAATAAACTTCCATAGGTTCAGCACATCATCCTCATATGTTAGATTATCTAAACTTTACCCGCAGGCGGGGAATTATTTAAACAAGGAAAGAGAAGAAATGCATTAAGATGCATGTGACCCTCGAAGAGCCTAACGAAATGTGGCCATACACATGCAAGAAATAAATCTATAAAAAGCAGGTAATTTCTACTACACAAGCAAAGAAAACACATCAATAAAATATTAACCAGAGTAAAAAGAGTCCAAAAGTCAATGTAAAGTTCCCGATAATATATAGCCTAGGGTTTATAGAAAAGTGGTGGCCATGCCTCACCGATAATAACTTGGATTCTATTACTATAAAATGATGCAAGTCTTAAAAATAATGCATTTAATCTTGATTTTCATCTTCTGGTCCCTCTATGAATTGCCTTCATTTAGTCTTCTTATGATCTGTCCTTTATAGGGTATCCAAATAAAAAGAAATTCCATGTGAAGGGACTTTCTTTTCTTGGATCCTTGATATTTTATTAAAATGCCTTATTTTTATAGACTTTCACAACTCTTTACTTCAAATATAATTACATCATGAAAAAGGAAAATCTAGACTCTTATACAAGATTATCCTAAGTAGTTAAAATAAAATATCTCAAGCAGTTGTATATAGAAATTGAAGGGACTTTCTTTTCTTGGATCCTTGATATTTTATTAAAATGCCTTATTTTTATAGACTTTCACAACTCTTTACTTCAAATATAATTACATCATGAAAAAGGAAAATCTAGACTCTTATACAAGATTATCCTAAGTAGTTAAAATAAAATATCTCAACCAGTTATATATAGAAATAAAATTACTCATGCCAGCCACACTTGACCATACTCTTATTTATTTGGGGGCTAAGCGGCTGAAGCATTTGTAGCAATTATATATATATATATATATATATATATATATACATTATATAGGTTACGGGATTAGGCTGAAGATGGGCACGGAAGGGATAAAGTTACCTTCACAGCACTCGAGCTCCCAGTTGCTGTCTCCGATCAAAACAGGAAGGGAACGTCGGTCGAAGGAGTGAAGTCGCTCAACAACAAGGAAGGAGGTAGGGGAATCTCTCTTTCTCTCTCTCTCTCTCTCTCTCTCTCTCTCTCTCTCTCTCTCTCTCTC
>NW_021319214.1:128488-145760 GCF_001605985.2 Dendrobium catenatum
TCTCTCTCTCTCTCTCTCTCTCTCTCTCTCTCTCTCTCTCTCTCTCTCTGCTTGGGGTCGGCACAGGTAGTCGGCAAGGGAGCTGGGGTTGGGTGAGAGGATCGGAGGAGGAAGAAGGCTTCGGGGTCGGTTGCGGCTCGGGAAGATCGGGAGGTCGTGAAGCAGCGATTGGAGCTCGATCGCGTGTGGAGTTCGATCGTGTGGAGTCGGGGAGAGGGCGAGTTCGGGAGAGAGTTGAGTGTCATGGGAGAGGAATAAGAGAGAGCTCGGGATCAAGTAAGTGTCGAAGCTCTCATTTGGGTCGGTATTTAACGACTCGATTTGGGTACGGTTGAGCGGATCTTACGCAGGATTTCCGGGAAACGACTCCAACAGCGCCGATTTCAGCGGGATTTCGGGGTTCGACATTCCGAGGTGCTCAGCAGGATATCCGAGATTCGAGCAGGACTTCGACGACGTACGAGGTATGCGGTATTTCGGTGATTCGACGATCTACGAGGTGAGTTGCTCTCTCTTCTTTTTTTTGTTTTATTGATTAATACTTAGAGGTCAACAACGGATATCCTGCTCACACAAGATTTTTTATGTGAAAAAACTCGGGAAAGGGGAAAAACCACGGGGCCTAGCCCAGTTGAAAAGGTTTCACTAGTATTTGAGTTGAGTACAGTGGGCTGACTCGTCCTTGAGGGCGATCAGATTACAAATGTCAACTGTATAGTTGAAGTCTAGTATTAAATCTGGCGTCACTTGGAAGTTGGGGCGTAAGTTAGTAGTATGACAGTGACTTGGCGGAATTCTGGTGTTAGTTGATGGTTTGGCGGATTTTAGGGCCTCAAGTGTTGGTCTGGCGGAGTTCAGACCCTTAGGTGGTGTTCTAGCGAAGTGGAGGGCCTCAGGCGGTGGTCTGACAAAGGCGAGGGCCTCAGGTGGTGTTCCAGCGAAGGCGAGGGTCTCAGGTGGAGGTCTGATGAAGGCAAGGGCCTTAGGTGGCTATCCGGTGAAGGCAAGGACCTCAAATGGTGGTCCGACGAAAGCGAGGGCCTCAGGTGGCGGTCCGGCGAAGGCGAGGGCCTCTGGTGGCTGTTCGGCGTAGGAGAGGGCTTCAGGTGAAAATCTGACGAAGGCAAGGGCCTCAGGTGGTGGTCAGGCTAAGGCGAGGGCCTCAGGTGGTGATCCGGCGATGGGGAGGGCCTCAGTTGGTGGTCCGACGAAACTCTGACGGTGGTCCGACGAAACTCTGGCTATGGTCGAGGAGAAGCTTCTTCCTTCTCTTCTCTTCTTCTCTTCTTGTTTGGATCCCCTTTCAAGAGAAATGAGGGGTCTATTTATAGATTTATGTAGTTGCATGACCCGTAAATAGGTGAGAGATCAAAGGTAAATGAGGAGTGGTTGGATGGATGACCGATGTTGAATCCCTTGATCTTGAATTGTCTGATGGACATTTGAATGTCTTGGTGATGTCGGAATTTAATGATCTTGGGCTCGTTGGATTCATTTTGTCGAGCCTCTCGATTCGACTATAAGTATGTTATGTTTGGAAATCGTTTGGTAATCCAATTTGTGGTTCGAACCTTCTAACAACACTTTTAACCCTTGATTTGGACCCGTTTGGGCTCGGATTGGGTTGAATTTGGTGTCGTTGGGTTCGTATTATCGAGACGCTCAGTTCGACTAGACGTTTGCTGAAATCGGAGTTCGGATGGTCCCAATTTAATTTCGGAAGTTTCCAACTTGATTTTGCATCAAGATTCGTGCCTGATCAAGATAATTTTTTAATGACATATCAATAACAGATGGTGTTTAATATAAAATAATTTATTTATTGATATCATTATATTAAATTTGTGCTCAAGTATTATCTTATATATTTAATATAGTACTTATGGAGTCCACAACATAAGACTGTTACCCCATTCCTCTATCAAATCATCTGTACTGGCCTTGCTAATACAACCTTAAAGTGACTGGTGAAACTTTTCGACGGTGCTTATTAACAATTATTTTAATGAATACATAATTGGATTACTACCATCAATTATCTACTAAGTTATATTTCTATACAAAGTAATGCCCTTAATGATATAGATGGTTTTATTTAAGGTTAGTAGTGTCTTTCTGCCCATATATTCTTTTTTTTTTTGGACGTTTAGATCAATTAAAACAAATTCACACACACAACACATACACAAAGACTCGAATTCAAGACCTCTTAGTTGGAAACCTAAGCTCTCAACCAACCGACCTAGGTGAGTTGTGATGCCCATATATTTAGATGTGCTTGCAGACCCGCCCATTCTTATTCCTGCTCTAGCCTAAGATTAGAATTTCATTGACACCACCAGGTGGAAGTGTTCTCATATTTTATGTCTCTGTTCTCATATTTTATGCTAAAGATGAAGGCTAAAGCAAACGAGGTGTTTCGATGTTGCATCCACAGTTGGGATCTAGATGGAGATGAATTTCTTTAGAGGCTACATTCAGAAGTCATAGTCACACACAATGACAATGTTGGAGAGTTTTTTATTGCAGCTTGATGGAAACAAGTGCAAAACTGATTTTAATAGAAAGCTGTATAGAGCATGAAAAGGAAAATGTTAAAATTATATTGTATTGCAACTGTGAAAGGTAAGATTCTTTCATGTTGAACGAGTACGACAAAATTATGCAAACTTTTTTGAGGGATAAAAGAAAGAAATTTCTCTCTAGAGATGATTGACAACAACTGCAGTGACATATTGTGCTGCTCGACACAAAGTTAGTTGCAGGCACACATTCGCTTTTTCATTAATGAAAGTGCTGGCGATTGAAATTTGTTTAAACTGTGATTTAATTGCAAACTAGTTTTTCTTTTAATAATCTTTAAATAAATATGAAATTATAGAAAATTTAATTAGCAAAAAATACACAACTTAGTTGTTGCTTCCTCTCTTCTAAACTCTAAATCAAATTAAAAAAATAAATAAATTATAATTCCCTGATGGCCCTTCCCCTAAACCTCGGTGCTATAAATAATACTGTAAGTGAATAGTATAACACAGCTCATCTTGGCTTGTTGGTTGAGAGCTTAGGCTTCTAACTAAGAGGTCTTGAGTTTAAGTACTTGTGTATGCGTTGTGTGTTTGTGAGTTTGACTTAAATGACCTAAATGTCCGAAAAAAAAAAAAATAATAGAAGTGAATTCACGAGGAGATCTGTGTTTTTGTTCTAAAAAGCAACAATATTTTGCGTTTTCTTATGAAAATGAATAATTTTTGCGTTTTAACTGGAGCAAAAAATTTCTGCTTTTTCTATTAAACCTGCTTCCATTTTATGTTTTTGCTCCTTTTTAAAATTTTGATGAATTCCTAAAAGGCCTTTTCAAAATCTGTTCAACAAAAAAGGAAATACTACTTGTGAGCTAAAAGGTCTTAGTTTTGCTTTTGATATAGAGTATAGACCGAATTTCTAACTCATCTATGAAAAAGATTTACTATTATTAAAATAAAAGAGTGATTAATCTTCAGGTAGCCAAACATCCAACAACAAAAAAACAAATAAATAAATAAAAGAGCATAATTCACTTGTTTGGCTAAAGCATCCATATTGCTGACAAACCTCCTAAAAAGATCGACGAGAACTTCTGCAAAATAGACAAGTAATCATAATAAGTAAGCCACTCAGCTCGCTTTGGTCTTTTAGGCTTCGTTTGGGGCTGTTATTTTACTACTTTTTAAAACAATTTTTTATTACAAAAAAATTAATTTTTGTTCTAAAAATTTGCTTTAAAAAACAATAAAAAAAAACTGTCCCAAACGAAGTCTTAGTTGGGGTTTTGACTACCAATCAAGAGGTCCTGTGTTCGAGTATTACGTATGCGATGTGTGTGTGAATTTATCTTAATTGACCTAAATGTCCTTAAAAAATGATAATAAATAAGCTTAAGTTCCTTAAAACATGCTGTAACCACTTCTTAAATGAATGACCCTACAAGAAAGCTTGTCTTGTCCCTTCCTCTTTCTCTCCCATTACATAGATATTAAAATATCTCCATTATTTTTAAAATTTAAAGGCCACAGTAAGTTGCATTGAGAAAATCAATATTAAATTATTTTCATCATTATCATTGCTCAGAAACATGTATCATCATCCTTGTTTTTAAACTTATCAAATTAATTGAGTTTTTAATGCTTCTTGCTTTTCTTAATCGGTTCAAAACTACTGTTAGGAGTGAGGATCAAATCGTATCATATCCTGTTCCCTCTTTAGTTGTATCAATCATTTATGGAAATCCAAAGCATCTTCTTATCAGGATAAGGTTTGCCTAGTTGTTTTTTACAAGGATATGGATCTCTTGTGTTAAAAAATATGAAGTATAGTACTATAGCAAGAAAAAGAAGTGGCATACCAATAATGATATGGAGAAAAAACAATTTGACATATGTTCGGATGTCCTCATCGTGTGCTAATCTTCTATGCAGTACGTGATGATCAATATAACTTAATGCGCCATAGCACATCAATGAAGATGTTCTATGGCAATGGGAGCAGTACATGTAACCCATGCATGGGGCTCGGATCAACTGATTCATGTTGTTTGTATCTCCCAAGTCATGGCCGCTTCTGGCATATAAAGAAAAACATGATGTAATAGGAGGTGGCACCTACGACAAATCCATATGGCTAAGAGTACTCTTGTTGTATTATACTTAGACTTCGTTTGAGACGGCTTTTTTATTGCTTTTTAAAACTGCATTCTAGCATAAAAATTAAAAATTTTGTTCTAAAAATCTGCTTTAAGAAGTATAAAAAAGCCATCCCAAATGATGCCTTAATGAAGTTGAAAAGCATCTATTTTAGAGAGAGTAATATCTCAAGTGAAAAGGTATCACATGATGGGGAGATTGTTATGTACTGTGACAGGCTTTAATTTAGAATTCGTTTGAGACAGCTTTCTTACCTCTTTTTAAAGCAGTTTTTTAGTACAGATTTTAATATTTGTTCTAAAAAGCTGCTTTAAGAAGCAGTAAAAAAGCCGCCCCAAACGATCACACCAGATAGTTGAAAAAGGCATTAGTGTAAGTGGAGCATGCATGCAGAACTCTTTCAAGTAAACTTTGTGGTATTAATTAAGAGTTTATATCTTCCCACTTTATTCTAAATGGAAATTAATCGTTTAAACAAGTCTGTCTTCCAGTTTGGAAAATTCCTTCTTTCCACCAACTAAGCATCTAATCACGTTTCACCTACTAATAGTTGTTAATTTAAATTCAGATACTTCTTCCTTCATTGGTTACAATTCAAGACATTCATTAGCTCAATACCAAGTTATTGCTAATTCTAAGCATAACAAACTATATTTTTATCACAAATAAACTTCTAAAATTATCTCAACTGATCCAAAGTTCTGGCTTCAAGCAATAACTCTTGCAATATCATACATGGTGCAGTAGCTTGCCACTTGCCAGAAGGCCCAGAACATGCTAATCTATGAAACAAAGGGCCATAAGTCTCTAGGAAAATAAGCTGCAACTTCACTGAAACTTTCTTCTCTACAGCGTCATTATTGTGAAGCCTGTGTAAACTATTATAAGGAACGGGATGTGAACTTTGTATCAGTTCAAATATATCCTCTGATCCTAGAGAATTGAGATGGTTTCAGGTTGCATTGCTGGTTGTTCAAAGTAAGGCTATTTTCATTTGCATCTTTTAATAAAGAATGATCCTTACTGTTAAAGAACTTCCTGACATTAGCTTGCCTCTCACAGCTTCCAACCTGGAAATAAATTTTAAACATCATAAAGTAGCAGAGACTGAGGAAAGCGGTTGTGAAATGGATTACAATGTCGAGTAGTTACCACATCAAACAGGCTAGACCGGCGTTTCTTATTGTTGAGGTTGTTCTTCCTCAGAAAATACTTTTGGGCATGACTGGCCACTTGGGTTGGTGTTCTTGTGGTAACAAAGTTGCGTGAGATGCCGCGCCAGTCACCTTTGCCAAGCTTATGCAGCCCGGCTAGAAATGCTCTGTGTTCTTCCTCAGTCCATGAGATTCCTAAGAACCTTAGATAATTTAAGGTTTGCAGAAAATTGATTGGCTAACTTGTAGATACTTGCATGAAGTAAAATGTGTATGCCGTGGTGGTTGTTTTGGAATATTGCAGGAGAAATCTTATCTTACTGCAATTGCCAAGGAAATGATTATATAAATAAAACAACAAAACTTTAAATTAATTTGACCCTGAATATTCTGATCCAACTTAGTAAGAGAACATGCACTACAGGAAAATCACCACTTATCGGCAGCACATTTTGGCGGTTTATATGGCTTTCCCGGCGGTTTATATGACATAGTTGGCGGTCATTTTACTTCCGGAATGTCCGGGGTGAAAACCGGCAGTCACACGGCCCGTTTAACTACAGGTAATTCCGGTGGTTCTTTGACCGCCGGTAATTGGTGATTTTCCTTATAGTGATGGCTGTTGCTCACCATGTGTCATAAACCTCTCATCTTGATGAGATTTTCTTAATCCTTTTAAGGAATTGGGGATTGGTGGATGAGGAAATGAGGTGAGCTACGAATATTTTATCATCTAATATCCTGGCCCAATGTTTACCAATTTAGCTTGGTCAGACTTAAAGGGAATATTTAAGCCCATGATTATATGAGCCAAACTAAAATAAGGTCATGCTCGTAACCTGCACTGTGTTTATTCACCTTCCATCATTTAGTCCCTTATTGGAAAACTTCGAAGTTTATAACGAGACAAGCATACTTGATGACGATATGCTGCTATATTCTCGCATTTAGTTGGAGGAGTTTGTTCAAATTTTTATTTCTTTAATAAACTTTAATTGAAGGGAATAAAATATGGTAATTATATAAGCAAGAACAAGGAAAATTTGTCAAAATGGTTGTCAGATGAACTTCTGAAACCACCACACAGACCAACATAGGCATAAATGTTGGGGAGGAAAATCCTGATTAAAAGAGCATCTATAAACAAATATCCAACAAATTGGAGCTTATAGGATAAACAATTTGTTCTATATAATAAGGCACAAGCTTCTTAATTTCATTATAGGAATCCTTCGGTTCATAAACAAATTATTAGCAAGATCTTACCTTTCTTCCTTTCTTGTGTTCTGAGACAATCAGATAGATATCCAGTGGACACCTTTTGAGCAGCTTCATCGATGCAAACCAGTGAAGTTGAGGATGATGAGGAGGAAGGAGAATGGGAAGAGTTGTAGCAAGTGGTAGACAAGCAATCCAGGCTAAAGCTCCTCTTCAAATGTGAAGAAGAAGAAGAAGAAGAAGAAGCTATTTGAAGCTGAACTCCGAACAATCTCAGCCCTCCACCATACTTACTGCTCGAACTACTGCAAGTCCTTGAGTTGTGCCCATTGTTCCCACAATGAGAACACTTTCTTACCATCGTCTTATCACCTCTTACCGCTTCTTAATCACGTCTGGAGAGTCATGGATAAATATGATGGAAGGCTTAAGGTATTATGTTGAGCTCAATTTGAATATAGTTTAGCAATTGTAAGCCAATTGAAATCTTATGAATGGTTATGAGGGGTTTTATAAGTGAAATACATCGCATGGTAGCTGGTGTTTGTGCATGTGACAACGCGTTTTTTTTTTTTTTTAATATTCGAAAACAAATTAGTAAGGATGGTTAGTCAGTATCTCCCATTGACTCCTAATTTCCCACATTCATATTGATTTGAAGATATTTTTTCCCCTTTTTGAAGTTGGGATGAGATATTAGTGTAGCTCTCAAAATCGAGAAAGCAATTTCTCTTGAGAAGAATGCTATGACACAAGACATAAAGTAATTGGAGAAATATGTCTTCTATTCAATATCTAGTATCTTATTACAGTGCTGTATTTATAGACATTACATATCAATGATAGCAGTACAAGCGTGAGCAAGGTTTCTTCAAAAAGTTATTAAAAATTAATTTTAAATCCAAAAATGCATAAAATATATAAAAATTTTGAAAATTCAAAATCCTTTAAATTAAAATTAAAAGTATTTTAAAATATTATATATATTTTAAATAATTTCAGAACTTTAAATATTTGAAAATTTAATTAATATTTAGTTCAATATTAATTTAAATATTTTCAAAAATACAAATTTATATATATATATATATATATATATATATAATGCTTGAGTGCTTTGAGTGAGGTCTTGAAATTTTAAACATTTAATGAGCTTGATTGAATTTAATTAATGGAGAGATTATTAGTGAACAATCATCCTTGATTGTTCATTAATCTATTTATAATTTTTTTTTGTTATTTTTAATCTTTGCAAGTGTAGGATACACAGACTCACTTAGTTTTAGTCTCTCTTAAATCATGGATTTGATTGTGATTGTGTGCTACATTTGTGTATGTTGTCAAGGGTCAGTGATATTGATTTACGCCTATTCAATTTAGTGAGATCATAAGGATAAAAATAAAAGTTTTGTTTAGATAACTTAGTAAACTTTTAGAAATTTAAATATAGGTTCTATAGGCTTAAAAATTAATCCACTTAAATATAGTGACATCCTCTATGTTAGGAAAAATGTTCTCTAATTTAAAAAAATCATTAAGTCACTTAATTAATTACTCAAAATTAAGCCTTTAATTAAGCTTTAAAACTTCTAAAAACTATAAATTCAAATTAAATAAAAAAAAATAAAAATAATATCTCAAATTAACTAGAATAAAACCCTTAAATTAAGAAAATTAAAATCCCCTTAATTATTATCTGACATAATTATATCTTATATTTTAAAATTCTCTTATGTTACAAAATACATTTTAAAAATCCCAAAAAATACACTCATAAAATTAGGGGCATTTTAAATATTTATTCGGGTCGACATCACATTGCGTGCCTAAATCGCTGAATAAATATTTAAAATCCCAAAATAAAAAATCCTTCTGAAATTTCTCTATGAGATAGGAGGCATTTTAAATATTTATTTGGGTCGACATTATGCCGCATGCAAAAATCCTCAAATAAATATTTAAAACCA
Organism: Dendrobium catenatum; assembly: GCF_001605985.2. Lineage (NCBI taxonomy): Eukaryota > Viridiplantae > Streptophyta > Magnoliopsida > Asparagales > Orchidaceae > Dendrobium > Dendrobium catenatum. Next base: position 137,510 of record NW_021319214.1, read on the forward strand.
CAAAATGTTAAATTCAACCCATCTAAAATCTCCTTGCAAGATAGGAGGCATTTCAAATATTTATTTTGGATCGACATCATGCTTCACACTGAGATTCCCAAATAAAATTTTAAAATCATCAAAACAAATATTTTTTCAAGAAGAAGGATATGATGACTTCTTCTTCAAAGTATATGCTGCTGATTCCCCAAAAAGATCAGGACATCTCCTTCTCGAACGTACCATGATTTCAAAGGTAAAAAAAAAAAGATTTTCATGAAAACACACTCCGACAAGTTGAGCCAAAGAAGCTTAAAGTCTTTCGATTGCCTGAAGCTTAAGGTTCAAATGGGTGTAAGGGACCAAAATTCAACATACTCAAATATGGTCGAATCACTGTCAGCTCTGTGTACTTAATAATCTATAAGAAATGCCTTAGTAGCAGAACCCCTATTTCATTAACTCGTAAGTAGGGACTTTTAGAAACACAAATGCTTATTTGACACATACGTAAAAAGTGGTCGTAGTATGGGAAATTTTGCTAATTGACCAGAGAGTCAAGATCATAATGGAGAGAAGTGTATTCCTCCAAATAGAAGAATATGATATCCTCATCAAGATGTTCTCAAAAAATTTTGAGATATCACCTTACATAACATGCTGAGACTTTAAAACTTAAAAAGGGAGATTTTCATGACTACAGACTCTAGCAAGTATAGCTGGAGTAGCTTAAAGTCTTTCAATAGCCTGAAGCTTAATGTTTGAATAGTTGTAAGAGGTCGAATTAAACAAACCCAAATATGGCTGAATCACTGGCAGATTTGTTTACTTATCAAGCCATAAGAAAGGCTGTAATAGCAAAACCCCCACTTTATCAACCCATCAGTAAAGGATGCTAGAAACCCAAATACTTATTTGACTCAATAAGTAAAAGTGGTCATAGTCTGAGAAATTCTCCTAAGTGACTAGAGAGTAAAAGTTATAATGGGAAGAACGAGTCTCGATCAATAACTATCGATCAGTTAAGGGTCAAAGTATTACCAACATTCAATACTGTTAATCAAACTTGAAACATGCAAATCCTTCAATAAGTTTGTAGAGCATCAAGTGAGGATTGAAGAAATTTTTCTTCAACAAGTCCACCAAAATATAAATCATAGATCGAAGATATTATCCTAATATTCATGAAAAACTTAAAGTTCAATTAAGAGGATTTCATCACCAAAAAGTCTGTTATGCCCAAAGCTCTAAACCAATGACTCCTCTCCACTAACCTGCTATAAACCTAAAGGAATTAGGACTCTGTCATATACTCCTTAAGCCCACTAAAGCAAAAAGCATAGGATAGAAGGTACACAAATATCTTGACAAGTTAGTAATGAAAAATTAGGTAATCCTTTACCAATGTCTGCTGCACAAAGAACAGGGAAGAAGAAACCAAAGCCTCAAAACTCTAATCAAAATTATGGAAAGAGCGCGACTAGAACTCCAATGCATATCTAAAGACATTAACACAACAACCACAGAAGTCACAAGAGCAGTAAAAAGAGAGCTCATCAACAACTAAATTTATTAAATTACATTATTTTTTAAATTCATAATCTATATACAAGTTTAAAATCTTTATCCTTTTACAAGCTTGCATCAATACAAAAAAGTGAGTACAATGTCCTTCTCAAAGGATTAAAATCTATCTCCTAAAGCAATGCATGAACTGGAAGTTGATAGCTCAGTTTTGCTATTTCAAAGACCATGCACTATGCATTTTTGGGACCTACACAAAGCAACAAAAACTTTAACCTAAAGGAAAAAAAATTATGCAAATGTATGTAAAACTACTAAAAGAAAAGTGTACCTTAACCAAGGTCTCCAATAGTAGCTCACAAACTAGTATCTTACTCCTCCTGAAACCTGTGTAGGGCAATAATAGAATCACTAAATAGCTAAAGAAAAAAAAAAGGAAAGATGCACAAACTAACAAAGTAAAAGCATTGATAAGTTGAAGGCAACTATAGAAACCTGAAGCAGTAAAAGACTTGTTGACTGAAGAATCTGCAAAGCTAGAGCAAATTTTGAACAACACCGACAATTATAAACTAGAAATATTACATACACACATGATTACAACAAAGAAAGATATTGAGCAGTTATGAAAATGCCATAAACTAAGGTGATGATGGTGTAAAAAAAGAACAAATGGGGGTGATATTATTCGCTAGCATCAATCTACATAGTAATGCTATATTGACCTTAATACGAAGTGCTAAATCACTATCATATGTGTCCTTATTTGACTGAAGCTGACATGCCAACTACCTATGGATAAATTAAAATATCTATACATAAATAAAACTAGCGTGACATCTAAGCAAGCCTTAGGAGATATACAAAATGAGAATCTTAGTGTGGCATCCAGATCAAATATATAAATATCCACAAGGTTGATCAACATATAACATGGTTCTCTTTAGACATATACCACATTTATGGGATGGGGGGGGGGGGGGGGCAAATTTTTTAACCTTTTATAAAAACAAATTTGTTAACCTTTATATAAATAATAAAAAAGAGAAGAAATAAGAAATCCCGCATACATACCTTGTACCCGCTATGTTACTGGAATCCTGCTATTTTTTCATTGAAATTCTCTGAAACCCCATAAACCTGATATCACTATCGTCTCTATAAAAATCCCAAAATTTTTTAGTAAAACCCATGACACCAGCCCCAATTACACTCCTATTCATTGATTTAAAAGGAGAATGAAACAAATCTTCATTCATTTTTTCACACCCAAGCAAGCTTCCTCCAAACATAACCTCCAACTGAAGACCTATGATCATATAACCAATTATTTGGGGTGGAAAAAGTTTAAAGAGGGGGTTTTGAAAAATCTAGTTTTCTTTGGGAAATTTGATTTAGGATTTCAGTCTCAAAATTGAACAAGTCATTATGAATGATATATCACCCTAGAAAGCAAAGATATCATTCCTTACTAGATTCAAATTATGAAGCTAAAACTTTCAACTTGATTATAATAGTTAAATTTTAGGAAGAACTACGTAGACTCCCAAAGGGTCAAAATGATGTTCTAACTGAACTTAACTATAATAACCTAGATGAAAGATTATTATCTTCATATTTAAAGTCATAATAATAGTTAATATGACCCACCGAGGCAAAAGATATCACATATTATCGATCGATCAAATAAGAAAATAATAGTCATCTTTTGATTTAATTTTTCTCAAAGAAGACTAGTTGAGTTTTCAAAATTAATTTTAAAAAGTAGATGTGGTTCTAAATCTCCTATGAGTGCCATCCCTCATAGTTAATTACATCATAGGCAGCTTGGATTCCCTATAAATACTCTTAATTAAAATAATGACTAAAATTTTGTTTAGATATTTTAAAGAGTGGATATCAAAAGGAGGTGAAATTGGAATTTGAATGGGAAATGGATCAAGTTAAAAAACTTATTTCCAGAGTTAAAGAAGGATAAGTAGGAGGCACTTCGAGATACAAAAATTGTTCAGAAGCACCTCAACCTAATCTTGATAAATTTTAGATTGAGAGGATCTTCAATTTGAGTTGAGTAATTTATTAGAATTTTAGCATTATATTCCTAGAGGTTGGGGTCCTAATATTGAGAACCTACCCCAGATCCTAAATCTATTTTATGAACTAGATGATAGTGACTTGAACCTAACTAATGTGATGAAAAACCTAGATTACCTCGATCTGGATTGGGGAGCCAGCTAATCACCTAGCCGATTAAAATCCATGAGTCTGATCATTTTTTGAAAGAGTGGATGAGATGTTATAATTAAAATTTTTGAGAATTGGGACTAACATCTAGAGTGGATCCTAATTGGTCCCTTAATTTATGTTGGGTGGAAAATGCTTAAAGAGTGATGTGATTAAAATTTTAGACTCTTTTAATTAGTTTATAATACAATGTATGCTAATCATCTTGATTAAATGCATAAAATAAAATATAATTTTTTTTTGAAAAATGCTTAAAATATATTTTTTCCTAGAGATTGCACAACATCCTCTTGACAGATATGCACCCTAAAAGGCCAGGTGATCTGCTAGAACCCACAGGATGGGAGGTGCCTAACAAGGAAAAAATATTTTAATATACTTTTACTAACTCCCGGCAGTCCAGGGCTTACTTCTTTGATTGTTAGAGATTCTTTGTTGGCCAAAAAAAAAATTATTTAAATATAAGTAAAAAAAGTTTTTAGCTCGCCCTCAACAGCCTCCACATATCCATGCTAAAACAAAAATAACATGCATATTGTTAAAAAAATAAGAAAAATAGGCAACCCTATATACAATCATACTATATCAAATATATTAAACAATTAAATTAATTAAATTAATGTCCATAGGCATTGTGCCTATTTATTACAACCTAGAAATTATATAAATTAAAAGTGGTTTGGCACCACTAACCATAAACCTGGATTCTAATCCTAAAATTGATGGAAGTTGACTTTGAGTGGGATACTCTTTATCTTCAACTCCTTATTCTCCTCTTTTTTGTGTTCCTTGGATTTATTGTATATGGTTAACCAAATGAAAAAGAAAACCCTTCCCCCGAAAGGGAGTTTATTCTTTTCACTTTGGGTAGTGAAATGATCCACATTTGAAATTCCAAATGGAAAAGGATCCTACTATAATAAAAGTTTGGACCTATGTATTCTGACTTAAATGTCTAACTTTCACAACTCTTAAATTTAAAGAAAGTATATTCATATTAAAATAAAAATTCTAGACTCTCCTACAAGGTTATCCTAAACATTTAAAATCAAATCAATCTTAAGCTATATATATATATATACAGTAAAAAGTGAAATCACACTTGGCCATGCTCTTTTTAAGTTTAATTTAAGTTTAAAGGGGGCTTAGTAGTTTTTAGCACCTAGAGAAAACATTATTATATAAAACTTTTATTCCCCCCCCCCCCCCCCCCTTTATTATAGCCTTATACGAGCATGGCTATCTATAGAAAATCTTGTGAGGAATCAGATCGATCTGAACATAAGGGTAAACTACTGCCCATCATATCAATTTATTGATTATAGTTAAAGTAAATAAACACTCACATCAATTAATTTTCAATCATAGCATGTAATAAAAATTTGGAAAACTTGGCACACAATGGTAAAGTAAACCCCGACTTAGCCTAGACTAGATTAGTTGTCATGGCAAACCATCTAAAGTGTGTGCTAATGTCTATGTGGCTGGGGTAGATCCTAAGTTCGGTAATTTGTTAATGTTGTTTGATGTTCAAGTTTCTTTAAACGTCAAAGAGGAAAATTTGTGTTTGAGTTTAAATATTAATTAATTAAAGCTTAATTTAGATATATTTTATTAGTTAAGTGATTACTACCTTTGTTTTTAAATATTAATGACCTTTATAATTAAAATGATTTTTATACTTTAAATATTTTTATTAAATATTAGACCTTAATATGAGCAATTAAATTCTAAGTTTGATCAATTTAGAATTTTTGGAATTATGTTATGATTTTTTGAAGTTTTGTCCTAGTTTGAAGTACGATTGACTGGAAAGTTGACTTTTTGGCTTGACCTATTTTAGAGGTTTGAAATTTTTATAAAATAGTAGATTTTAATTAGAGTTGATTTCACTAAGTTTAGTCAATTTGAAATTTCCTGGAATTACTTATGATTTTTTAAAGTTTGATTAATTATTGGATTTTCTAAAATTGCAAAATTAAGGGGATTTTAGATTTTGATCCAATTCAGTCCCAAACATCTTGGAATTACACCTAAAGGTCAGGAATGGCCTAAGGGAATTTTTCCAAGAATTTGGGGAATTTTTAAATATTTTTAATTAATTAATTTTTTTAATTGCCAATTTTCCTTAAAAAGTAAATTATGGTTAAATTAAAGGTGATTTGAGGGCATTTTAATTTTCATGGGTTAAGGGTTCAATTGTGAGAAATTAGAGGATTATGTGAATTTTTAGGATTTGATATGAATTAATTATGCTCTATTTAATGTTCTTGGCAAAATCTAGGAATGGATTTTAGGGCCCAAAGTTGGTGAACCAAATGAATTTCTTTTCTAATGAAATTTGGACCATGAGATCACCTATTCTTAAGGTCTTATTCTTCTAGATTTGGACCCAATTGAGACTCTCTAAGTTGGTTAACCAAACCACCTAAAGCAACCTCTAAACTCCCTAAACTAAGAATAATTAACACACAAAAATGCAAAACCTAATTTTCATTAGAGAGATCATGAAGCCAATTTGAACTTAGGGGTCAAACCATGACCCCTAAGTTTAGATTGGGTTAAACATGCCCTTAAACTCAATAAACATAGGAGAATAAATTTGGACATATCATAGACATGTACAAATTAATTACCCCAATGTCTTAAGCCATGATGACATCTATTGGACACATCAATGCTATAATACCATAAATATTCAAATTAAAATTGACATTAACACGAAAATAATTAGTGCCAAAGACTATAGGGTTTTTAAATATCTCTCTAAGATCTTTCCCATGAGCTAAACAACTCCTAATTTGGTCATGTGTGGAGCGATATATAATTTTTTAAAGTTTTCTATGATTTTTGAATTACTTAAATCTGGATTTACACAGTTAGATTGACTTTTTTACATGCGGTGCAGTCTAATTGGTGGGGCAATGATTGCCTACTGATTATGTAAATATGGGATTAATTACGGCCATTGGATCATTGATCAAGCGGCTATGATTAAATAGGTTCTAGAACTGCAGGATCTAATCCAAACTATAAATTAAAATATGTGGCTAGGATTGTGTCTTCAACCTCCCACATGATCCTGAAGCCATAGATGATCTACAGTGTGATCCAGGAGATCCTGTCTGTGAACTCCTTCAAAATTTCATAGGAAGAATTTGGAGGGTAATGAATTTCAATCCAACAGTGAAAATTCATTGGATTGGAAGTTCTCTTCACACATGACTAGACTACCTATCTTTTTTTTTTTTTTTTTGAAGAAGCAAACAAGAAACATTGCATTAACTATAAAAGAAAGAAAAATACAACTTAGAAATCAACAAGTTCCTCCTTTAACAAATTAAGAAAAGGCGGAGGAACCTTATTAAATCTAATATATTCCCAAAGAAAATCACTAAAGATAGCATATTTAGCACATAGATCGTCTAACTTATTGCAATTCCTATCTATACAATTGAAAATAACATGATTAAATTCCTTCAAAAAAAAGCTAAACTTTCCATCAACTGTCAACCCTTCCTTAAAGACTGCTGAAGAAAGTGAATAATATTTGAACTATCTCCTTCGATAATAATTCCCTTATAAGACAACATCCAATCCTTGACAACATCTCTTAATCCTTGAATTGATGCAAGCTCCAACAGAGAGATATCCTAATGAACACACTTTTTCTTGAAAACCAACATAAATCTCCCTTTACAGTCATGGAAAACCTAACCAATAACAGCCTTATATGATGATAATAATGACGCATCTGTTAAGAGAGTTGCTATTTTGCATGTTTACATTCTTGCAACTTATATTATTTTGATGATTTTAATTATTATTATTTTATATATATCTCCTAACACTATTTGGAACATTTATTTCTTGCTCTAGTGTGTACTAACATTTCAGGAAAATCAACTCCAAGATATTGAAGACTTGTAATCAAATTCAACATGTTTTCATAATTTTTGATATAAGAGGGAGTGATTGTAATTGAGTGAAAAATCACAATATACACACTTAGGGAATTTTTGTTTAACTGATCGTACAGGACGAACTTAGTTCGTACGGGACGATCATGTCAATTACCCCTAAGGAGAGCAATGGATCGAACAGGCGGAGAGAAAATTTTTCTAAGTCCTAATCGTCCAGGACGAACTTAATAGTCGTCCCGGGACGAACGTCTCTGTATTCTCACCATGGCCTGTTCGTCCATACGAAAATTAAGGTTCGTCCCAGGACGATCTTCTCTGTATTGAAGCTTGCTCTGTTCGTCCAGACGAAAATTAAGGTTCATCCCAGGACGATCTTCTCTATCTTGAGGCTCGCCTCATTCGTCCAGACGAAACTTATTCGTCCCAGGACAAACTGAACCGACATACGTCAGTTGGTTACGTCCTAAAAATTTTCGTAAATCGACTTATGTAATAACCGTTTCGTACCGGACGAACTTGGTTCGTACGGGATGAATAGCGTGTACAAAAATATTTCGTATCAATATATATAAGGTTCGTTT
>NW_021319215.1:0-9564 GCF_001605985.2 Dendrobium catenatum
TAAAGGCTTGATGTTGTTGTTGTTGTTGCATTAGAATAGGATATTCAACCAAGGTGGATTAGATATTTTGCTAAACTTTTTAATGAAGATTATGAGAATGCAATTGACTTTAGTGATCTTAGCACCCTAAATGAAAATAAAGATTTTTTCTTTTTTATCAGTGTGTTAGTAAAACTAAAGTTAAAGAGGCTTTAAAGAAAATGAAGTGTAAAAAAGTTGTTGGACCCGATGATATTCCAATAGAGATGTGGAAATGCTTAGGAGATAAAATAATTTTTTTGCTTACTAAACTTTTTAATTTTATTTTGAAGATTGAAAAGATGACAGATGAGTGGAGAATGAGTGTGTTGATTCTTATTTTTAAGAATAAATGTGTTGCACAAGATTGTGCGAATTATAGAGGAATTAAATTATTGTTTCATACTTTAAAACTATGGGATAGAGTTATGCAGTGTAGGTTGCGACATGACACTAATGTTTCTCAAAATCAATTTGGATTCATGCTAGGTAGGTCTATTATGGAAGCTATACATTTATTGAGAGGTTTGATGGAGAAGTATAGAGAGAATAAGCAGGATATGCATATGATTTTTATTGATTTAGAGAAAACATATGCTAGAGTTCCAAGAGAAGTTCTATGGAGAGTTTCTACATAAGAAAGGGGTTAATATTGCTTATATTCAAATCATTAATAATATATATGTAGGTGTTGTTACTTGTGTTCAAACACAAGGTGGTTTGACAAAGTATTTTCCTTTTTCAGTTTAATTATATTAAGGATCAACTTTAAGCCCACAACTTTTTTACTTTAGTCATGGATGTTCTCACTAGACATTTGCAAGAGATTGTACCCTGGTGTCTTCTTTTTGCTGATGATATTCTTGTAAATAAGATTAGAGAGGGAGTTGAAGGTAAACTTGAATTGTGGAGGTCAACCTTAGAGTCTATGTTGACCTCCACAGATAAACCCAATAGAACAAAAAATATATATACCTGTAGACCGTCGGATACACGAAATCATGCCGAAATCCTGCTGCAATCGGCGCCGGAACGATCACTTCTCCGCAAAATCTTTGACAAGTACCCCCGAGCGGGGGGAAAACAAAACTATCATTTTTAATAAAAATACTTTTTTAAAACCCCATGCACGCCTTTGGTGGCGTGGTGGGAGAAAACAAATACTACCGCCGCAGTGTCTCACAAATCCCAACCATGCACGTCTTTGTTGATGTGGAGGGTAGGCGGCCTCTTGGTTTTTCCCCTAAACGGGGGAGACGCCGGTAGGCTGCCGAAATTTTGTCTGAAACAAGACAAGAACTTGGAACAAATTGGGACTTGTGGACTTGATTCATTATACTTAAAATGAACTTGAATAATATAAAAGAAATTGATTGAATTCAAAGAGCACATAACTTGGACTCTCATTTGAACTTCAACAAGGACTCGACCTATATGAACTTGAACTTGTGAGGTGAACTTTGACATTGAACTCAAAACTTGTGGACATCAAACTTGAACAAGACATGGACTGCAGAGGACTTGATTTTGACAATAAGACTTGGACTCATGCTTGAATAAGGATTTGAGCTAAATGCAAAAGAACTCGAATTTAAATAAACTGTAAAAGACTACATTTGAACCTGAACTCATATTGGACTTGAGTTAGAGCTTGATCCTGGACTCAAATGATATTGATTTCAAGCTGAACTTAAGTCAAATGAATAGTCAATGAAGTACTTGATTTAAAAATATGACATCAAGTCTTCAAATGGAATGGTGAGGGATTGTTGCTTCAATGGTTAAGAAGGATCCAAGTAATTCAAAAGTCATACAAGTAAATGAGTAATAAGTTCTCAATGCAAATGAACAAATACAAAATTTGTAGTGGATGCAAACACCTGTATGCGATGATGATGGAGGAGATCACAACAAATGATGTGATTCCAAATGAAAACCTACAATGCTAGTCCACCATATGAGCTACAAAAGAAAAATGAGAGATTTGTAATATTTGTCATAATTCATATACAAGAGCTACAAAAGCAAGTAAACATGAAGAAATGCAAGTGCCCCTATCATCAATAATGATCCAACTCGAAGAAGATACCTCAAAGAAAAAGATCAAATTCAAAAGAACTACAAGGGGGCTTGGATTTAATGTGATATGATGATTCGAACATTCAATCCAATCAATTCCTAAATGGGAATGGACAACACTCATATATAAGCAAATACTGAGGAGTCCCTACAATCTACTAGAGGCCAAGATGCTTCTACAACCTATAAATCAAACTGCTAGCGAATATCTCAATCTCCTATAAGCAAGAGATTATTGCTAGACAAAGTTCTAAACATCATTTACTTGGAAGAATCAATCAATGATGAATGAGAAATATGAATCAGTTACAAGTGCACAAGGGATGCAATAAGTGTAAATGCCTGCGGGTCCTCATAGAAGACACATCATAGGAGACCTACAACACATCAAATGTCTTCTACAAACAAAGAAATACCAAATGACTACAACAAATGCAAGTATCCATGGGCCACTGTAGAAGACTCGTAGTACACCTAGTCTATTGTCCACGAGCAAGATACAAAGTAACTATATCAAGTGCAAGTGCTGATGAGTTACAGTGGGAAATTCATCATACATACAACAAGTTATCTACTAGCATCTACAATTCAAGGCAGGAGATTAGTTAGTGCACTACGATCCACCTACGAAAAGCAACGAGTAGTGCACGACAGTCTACCTGTATGAAGCAGCGAACAACTGTATTCAGAAGCTGCTATGCCACGCCACCGGATCTGCAACCTCTGTACAAGCAGACAGAAGGCATCCGCAAATGATTTCAAAGTACCCCTGCACATGCACTGTAATTTGTATACACATAGGTACACTAAAGGGGAAAATATAATCTCAACCCGCATGGGCCCTGGCGAGCGTGTTATTGGTACACACATGACGTCTAGGGATGCTGCGCGGGTTATCAAATTTTGAACCCGATCCTCCTAAGCAAGTAAATAGGAGTCGACAATGTTCAATCAATAATTATAAAATGCCCCCAAACCCGCATGGTCCCCAGCGAGTGTGTTATTGGTACACACGTGATGTCTAGGGATGCTACGCGGGTCAATAAGTGAATTGAAGTACGAACCTGATCCTTCTATACGGGTCAATAAAAGTCGACAGGGTTCGAATAATCAAACAAGTATACGGTGATGGTGATTGGTATATTTGTTTCAATATATTCATATTAGGCCTTCAAAGGCCTATAACAATGAGAATTCACTATCAAGGGCATAAAGCCTACAAAAGCCGATCCTCTGTCGACAGCCCGACAGAGTTGACAAGGTTCAATCCATAAAGAGAAATGACCTTAAACACCCCGATGATGGCCGTGTTGAATGCAGATCTCAACCGGAGGGGTTCACAAAATATTTCAAAATGCCCTCAAATCAAACTTCTACAAAATTCAAATATTTTTCTAGTGACCTTAAGGTCACCCCGATGATGGCCGTGTTGATTGCTTATCTCAACCGGAGGGGTTTACAAATATTTTCGAATGTCATCCAAGCTCCACTCAAATATTCAAAATCTATTTCAAACAATTCAAAGCTCCACCCAAATACCTACAAAAATCCAAAACTCAGCAAAATCTCAAAATCCTAAAATTCAAAAATATTTAAAAATGAAACTATCCATCCCAACACTTAAAGTAAAGCCCATCCATCCTCCGCAACAGTCTGCTGGGGTGGACAAATTCAAATAAACTCTTGCTCACAAAAAGCCAAATGCTTAGTTGAAAATACCACTAGGATCCATTCTCAAACAGTCTCCTGCCAGTAAGGACGTGATACGTGTCCTCTAACCGGCAGTTTTGCCGCCAAATGGCACTGCAGGTAAACGGTTATGACCCGGGGCCCTCTGAACCGAGTGGTTTTGCCGCCAAATGGCACCACGAAATACCGGTTATGTCCAGCGCCAATACGTTCCTTAAAGACATTAAATTCTTGAGATATGAATCAATAGGATATGATCGATAGGGCACAAAGCCCTCTGTTAGCTAAGGTGGATTCAAATTTGTCCCCTTAGGCAAATATCCAGCCCAGGTCTACAAGGTTCCCTTGGGCGAAGCAACCCATGGCTGCCGATAAGGATCATTCTGTCAGGTTGGGTCGGCTACCTCCTCTGACTAAGTAGACCAGGGATCATGATGGCCCGGGACGACGGAACCATGGGATCTTGATCGGGTCCATCATCCATTCCCCCACCATCCGCTTTAAGTGCTAGATGGTGAAATTTTCAATTTAAATATCAAACTCTTTCAACGCAAATTTCCAAACATCCAAACATTCCAAATTCCTAATACCTATGCTGCTACTATATGCCAGATACAACGTATATTCTACGTATCTGATCGACGACTAGCCTTAATCGAAAGTTCTCTCTCGTCACCGGGAGGGGTAATTAACTATAGGGGCTTGCGCCTATAGGAAATCAGAACTCAGATCATAAAGTCCTCGCAAAATGAGGGCGAAATCTCTGGGTAGTGTCTTATCTACAAACCTATCTGCCTTCCAAAATTTACCCCGGAACTTAATTCAGTTAAAACTCACTCGCCGAATAAAAAGAAAAGCGAGCGGGGAGGCCGGGGCCGAATTTTCAGAGCCCACAGATTTCTGACGACTCCACTGGGGATTGATTTCTCTTTTCATCTTTGGCTATTGTTCAGAGTGATGGTGAAATAGATGGAGATATTATCAGTAGAATTCAAGTTGGATGGTTGAAGTTGAGGAATGCATCGGGTTTGTTATGTGATAGAAAAGTCCCTCTCAAACTTAAGGGAAAATTCTATAAGATGGTGGTGAGATCTGCAATGCTGTGGGCTCCGAAAATTCGCGCATCGGTCTCCCTTGCTTTCACGGTAGCTTTAATGGATTAAGTTCTGAGGTAAATTTTTAGATGGTAGATTGGATTTTGAATAAGATACTACCCAGAGTTTTTGCACTCATTTTGCGAGGACTTTTTGATATGAGTTCTAATTTCCTGTAGACGCAAGCCCCTATAGTTAATTACCTTTCCCGATAGCAAGAGAACTTTCGATTAGGGCTAGTCGTCAAAATAGATACATAAAGAATATGTGGTATCTGGTGTATAGTAGCGGCATGTGTTTTGGGTATTTAAAAATTTGATATTTAAAATTAAAAATTTCATCATCTTTCACTTAAAGCGGATGTTGGGGGAATGATGATGAGCTCGATCAATATCCCATAGTTCTGTCATCCCGGGTCTTCGTGGTTCATAATCTACTTGGTTAGAGGAGGTAGTCGACCCAACTTGACAGAAGGATCATTGTCGACAGCCATGATTTGCTTCATCCAAAGATACCATGTAGACCTGGGAGGAGTATTTATCTAAAGGGATAAATTTGAATCCACCTTAGCTAATAGAGGGCTTTGTACCCTATCGATTATATCATGTTGATTCATATTTTAAGGATTTAGTGCTATTGGGGGGTATACAGACTCTGGCTATGACCATAATTTAGTGGTGTCATTTGGCGGCAAACCACCCGGTTCAAAGGGCCCCGATCATAACATTTTACTTGCGGTGCCATTTGGCAGCTAAATCATCGGTTAGATGACACGTGCCGCGTCCTTGCTAGCGACTGTTTGAGAATGATTTTTTGTGATATTCTTGACTAGACATTGCTCTTTGTAAGCTGGAGTGTATTTTCTAACTTGCCCGCCTCGACAAATCATTGTGGAGGGTGCATGAGTTTTGCTTTTAAGTTTTTGATTGTTGAGTTTGATTTTAAATATTTAGAATTTTGAAATTTTTGGGATTTTGAGTTTTATGGGCGTTTAGGTGGCATTTTGAATATTTGATATTAACACCTTCGGTTGAGATTTACGTTCGACACGACCATCATCGAGGTAATATTGTAGTCATTTGTGTTTTGTATTTTGTGGGAATTTAGGGGCATTTGAGAAGGTAAAATCCCCTTTGTTTGAGATAAATATTCAAAACGATCATCATCAGATAATATTGTAGTCATTTGTGAATGCATTAGTGTGCATTTCAATGCATGAGGTGTTTTTGCAATATTCAAATATTATCAATTGCAAAATTCCATTTAAAACCTGGCAAATGCCTTTTGTCCTCTTGTACGGATGTTGTGGATCCCGTGGCGTTGTTTAGCAGCGTGCTGGGTCTCATTTCATTTTCTACAAGCTGCTATTTTCTTCAATATTCAGTCTGCAGGAGTATACTTATACCTGCAAATACACTGTACGACGCATCATGAGCCTTAAATATATTGCTTGCATGCGAACTGATTTTTCCGGTGTGACAGTCTGGTGTCGTAAATTTGTTGCCTCAATTTACCAGTGGCCCACAATTTTTATTATAAATTTCCTGCTTCTGCTTACTGGTGAATCATATCGTTTTCATACAACATTTGCAGATCATTGGCAGCCATAACATTAAGGAATAATGTATGGCGAACAACAATTCATACTTTCAGAGCTAATGCCTCAGCAGCCTCAAGCTTCTCTTGTAATACTCTGTTAATTTTCAAGGGATTGCAATCCGATGTGAGTCACATCCTACTTCCATTGATAAGTTACAAGCACATCACTTAGTCTAGCAAACTTCTCCAAAATTGCCTTCTCGTCCTTAGAGACATCAGACCAACAAATTATCCAATCCTTTCTTAGATTAGATGAGGACCTCCGAATTGCATGAGATCATTTTGTGATAGATGAAGTATCCTAATCGAATGAAACCAAAGGCTGGACTGATTTACTATTAGATTTCTTTGTCTTTGGTTTGTCATAAGATAACAACATTGGTTGGTTCAAAATATTCATGCAGGTCTAGCAGTTGAGCTCCAACTCTATCTGCTCAATTCAAAGATTTGGAGAAGAAAGAAACTTAATTATATTACACAAAACTATCCCTATTTATAGATCTATAGAAAACATTTTAATAAGGAAATAACTAATTAGAAATAATGCATAATTATACTAATATAATCCTTCCTAAATCAACCACCCAAATATGGAAGTAGATCAATGTGATCCAGGTGAGCCTCTCACGGATCCCCATGCTACCTGTGGGATCAAGGGCTATGGGACAAGTGAAATTTAACAACGTGATCCAGATGAGCCTCTTATAGATCCTCATGCTGGCCGTGGGATCAAGGGCCAAGGGACAATTGAGATTTTAACACTCCCCTCAAGCTGGGGAGTATAAATCTGTCATTCTCAACTTGGTAATTAGTCATAGAAAAGTAGAGTTATCAAATTCCTTAGTGCACCATAGAGTTCTCCATTTAGTCAAAGTTTTTGGAAGAATTAGCTTCGGACATTACGACGACAAAGTATAGCGATGAAGGCTATATCAATCAAGCTTGCAAGGTGGGTTAAATAACAACTCTCAAGATACCAGAAATGATAATAAAGGCCAGTGGTGGGATAGCAGGGAAGGTGGATTAACTATCCTTTGGGCCTGTCTTCTTCTAGGTTCTTAAGGGAAGGCCGACAAATGAAGGCTTGACAATATAATATTTTTTTTAGGGTTACGATAAGCTTCAGGGGCAGCAACTGAAAAAAAGTCTCAAGTGGCTCAACACTCGGCATGCAGATCTCCTCCTTTCCAATCGAGCCAGCCTTTGGCCTAATGCAAATCAGTCGTCCGACTCCACCCGAACAGACTCTTGTTCGATTGACCCCAGGAAGTGAAGACGAAGCTTCTGGTCGCATTCAAAGATTGGACTACTTGGCTCGACACTGGCAAATGCAGAAGTCGCGGGTCCCTTGAACGATCATTCTGCTCGATCGATTTCCAAGTCACACGAACTACTTGGTTTGCTCGACTTTACGTTCACAGGGAGTCGCTTGATCCGTCTTGCTCCCTTGCTCGGTCCTCTTCTTCACTTGGTTCGGCCCCCAGGCCCGTACGAGAGACTCCCGTCTTTGCTTCTTCTGGCAGCAGGCATGAATAGTTTGGACCGTTAGACTCTTGTTCGATCTCCAACGACAGTGAAGGTCGCTTGCTCCTCTCTGCTTCCTTTGATTTGTATATCCCAGTGATTCCGGTTATGAAGGATTGAAGGACAAGTATTCCTCAGAATTCCTGCAATGAAGGCCGGCTGAAGGCCCATTATTCCTCAAATTCTGACAATGAAGGCTGGTGTTGGGATCCTATATTTCTTAGAATTTCGGCAATGAAGGCCGATGATGGGAACCTATATTCTTCATATTTCTGGCAATGAAGCCTAGTTGCTGCTCTCCGCTTCCTTCGATTTAAGGCTCTGATACCTTGTTTAATTCAAAGATTTGGAGAAGAAGAAAACTTAATTTTATTACACAAAACTATCCTTATTTATAGATCTATACAAGACATCTTAATAACGAAATAAATAATTAGAGAATAATGCATAATTGTACTAATATAATCCTTCCTAAATGAGTCACCCAAATATGGAAGAAGATCAGCGTGATCCAGATGAGCCTCCCACAGATCTCCATGCTAGCCATGGGATCAAGGGCTATGGGGCAGTTGAGATTTAACAGTGTGATCTAGGTGAGCCTCCCATAGATTATCATGCTGGCTGTGGGATTAAGGGCTAAGGGACGATTGAGATTTTAACACCATCTTCTTTAAATGAAGGACAAATGATGCGGACATCAGACCCTTAATGTTCCATCAGAGACGTGGCCGATGATCTACGGCTATGATGACGCCTTTTTTTATTTCAATTATATGTGATGTATTAATTTATTTTCTGTCATTTTTTCCATTTATGCCCTTGCTTAAGGGATTAGTTCTTTGTAAGCCCCGAGGGCATTGTTGTCTTTTATTTTTCCCTCATTGTATTTGTCTATTTAAATCCCTCCTCTTCTTGGAGAAGGGCAAATGATGATTAATATGAAATTTTCAGCTTGTGCTTATGGATCTCTTTGTGAGTTCTAAGTTTTCTCTCTTTGGATGATCTCTTAGTGAGTTCGTGAGAGGAGAGGCCCAAGTGGGGCAAAAGCAATACCCGTCAATCTTGGTGGATTCCAAGGTTCGCAGTTTTCTTATCTTTCTTTTTTCTTTTATTTTTCTTCTTGCATCGAATTCCCTCCACTTTCATTCCACCACCAAAATACCCCTTGGTCCCCACCAAATTCCCCCTCCACAATTCCACCCGTCGGCCTAGCTCCTATCCCCCTCCACCCGAAGCCAAACCCGCCTGTTCCCTCTTGACCGCCGGCCCCACCCATACCTCAAATCATTATGATGATTTTAATCGTCATAATGACTCCCTAAATTGGCTCTTGCAATAAAGAAAGGAGTTGGGAAAATTTTGAAATTCAAAAAAAAAAAAAAACTTTCCTTATTTGCAAAATCCAATTAGGAAAGTTTTCAAATTTGAATCCAATCTAAATTCAATTTGGAGAGGACTCATTATTTTCCCTCCTAATTGGCCAAGCTTATTTTGGAAACTCATAAAACACTTACCACCATCCCCTCCCTCCTCTTCATGCCGCCGGCCACCATTAATGGGC
>NW_021319215.1:9664-26387 GCF_001605985.2 Dendrobium catenatum
TAATTTTATGACAATGAAGGCTGGTGTTGGGATCCTATATTTCTTAGAATTTCGGCAATGAAGGCCGATGATGGGAACCTATATTCTTCATATTTCTGGCAATGAAGCCTAGTTGCTGCTCTCCGCTTCCTTCGATTTAAGGCTCTGATACCTTGTTTAATTCAAAGATTTGGAGAAGAAGAAAACTTAATTTTATTACACAAAACTATCCTTATTTATAGATCTATACAAGACATCTTAATAACGAAATAAATAATTAGAGAATAATGCATAATTGTACTAATATAATCCTTCCTAAATGAGTCACCCAAATAGGAAGAAGATCAGCGTGATCCAGATGAGCCTCCCACAGATCTCCATGCTAGCCATGGGATCAAGGGCTATGGGGCAGTTGAGATTTAACAGTGTGATCTAGGTGAGCCTCCCATAGATTATCATGCTGGCTGTGGGATTAAGGGCTAAGGGACGATTGAGATTTTAACACCATCTTCTTCAGATGAAGGACAAATGAGTTCAGCAGTCGACTGATGTCCTGGGAAGTCGCCATTTCCCGATCTTTCATCATTTTCTCAGGCAATTTCCAAGGCGTTCGCCTTAAGCTTGGGGGTGTAGTAAAGTTCCAATTCAACAATAGATTGGATGTTTTTGGAGATCGAGGGCACTTGCATTTGTTCCAAATAGATTGTCTTTGCTTGTGGAGGATTAATGCATCTGCCTGATGCTGAATTGTTGTTGACTACAAGAGTGTCACAACATTCATTGTCTCGTGCTGGTTATCACCCAATATTGGCTTGCTAGTGGATTGATATTAATTGAAAGGGTGTCGTAGCATTCGTTGCATGCTGCTTGTATATTTATGCAGGGAGTATTATCATTTATAGGGGTTTGATGTAGTTATTTGCGAATGCGTGCAAGCTGCATTTGTTCCAAATTCCTCAAATTCCTGTTGGTTAGCAATTCATTGCATGTTGACCTCCATTGCTTGCAGGATTTACTGTGTTTGTTTGTGCGTTGATATTGATTGCAAGGTGTTGTTGCATTCATTGCATGTTCACTGTCATTACTTGCGGGTAGATTCATGAGTTTGCTTGCAATTAAGTATTGTTGACTGTATGTGGACTGCATTCATTTAGAGTTCCTCATACATATCTTAGTTGGTAAATCCTCTCATCCAATACACATCTACCCCTCTTGTTTGCAGGGGATTTATATATTTGCTTACATGTTTAATTATTGGTGATGGTGGGAAAGTTACTATAATCTAATTACGTGTTCATATTGATCATCACTTGTGGGTAAGATGTTGGAATTTTCGTTGTCCACTACAAGTCATTGTTTATTAATTTGTAAATTATAGGTTTTGTTTTAGATATTAGGTTCAGTTCCCTATAGGCATGATTACAAGTTCGGTTTCTTGTAGTTCATTTAAGTCATGTTCCCTGCATTTTGTTAAAGTATTATTTCCTGTATCTATTGGCAAAACTACAGTCAATTTTGGTGACTTGGACATTCCAGATGGAATGACGAAGTCCGTTTTAAGATCGGACGTCGTCTGGGCAGCGTCATACATCTATTTCAGGTGCCAGTCTCCGATTTTGGCCGTTTTTTGCTCGATTCGACCGCGAGGGGTCTTCTCTTAGGTGAATTTGATGTTCAGATCGCAACGACGCAGTTTATTTGGTGATTAGAGGTCGTTTAAGCACTTTAGTAACGCGTCGTGCTGCTTGATCGTGTTTAAGCACTTTAGTAACAAGTTGTGCTGCTTGACTGTCGCTTACTTCGACTTCATTCGCACTGATTTGACGAATATGTGGAGGTCAACAGATTTCCATCAGTCATCCAAGTTTTAATGTAGAATCTCGTTAAATTCTACTTGTTTTTAGAAGAAGCACGCAACAAGTGCAAGCAAATGATCAGCCTCCAAATTGGTTCAATAGTAGAGTGTCAGACAGATTGAAATGAAAGAGGTGCCTTGCAAAAACTAAAGAAGTATTTATTCTCCACTGCAGGAACTTTCCTCTTTGCAGAGCCATACTAAATATTCACGAGCATTACCTTAGTAAATTATAGCAAGAGGAAGTGAGGGCGGCAGATTGTTAGAAGGAAGAAGCAAAACAAAATTGGCATCCCATCAGTATCTGAAGTTTGGCTGAAGGGATGAATGGTAGCTATGAAGCGCATCTTGAATGCAGCGCTACCAAGGAAGCATAGAGACCACCTTTATTGATCATCATATCATGAGTTCCTTTTTCAGCTATCACCCCACCCTTTATAACACATATTAAATCTGCATTTTTTATAGTAGAAAGCCTGTGGGCAATGACCACTGTGGTACGGTTCACTTTCACTTGGTTCAATGCTTCTTGAACGACCAACTCAGATTCTGCGTCCAATGCACTTGTTGCTTCGTCAAGTAGCAATATTTTTGGTTCTTTCACAATGGAACGCGCAATTGCTATTCTTTGCTTCTGCCCTCCAGACAGCTGACAACCTCTTTCACCGACAATTGTGTCATATCCCTGGATCAATTTGCATTTTCAGAAATATGTGAGAACTTAAATTTTTATAGTAATTAAGATATATAAGATGGTGTGAATGATATAATTACTTGACGGAGGGCGCATATAAACTTGTGGGAATTGGCTAACTCAGATGCTGCTACTATCTCTGTCTCAGTTGCCTTTCCCTCTTTTCCATAAGCAATATTAGCTCGAATCGTGTCATTGAACAACGATGGTTCCTGGCTTACTAAGCCCATCTGTTGTCGCAACCACTTCAGCTGAAATTTATTGATGTTGATTCCATCTAACAATATCTGTCCAGAATCAGGATCGTAAAACCTCTGCATCAATGATATTATTGTTGATTTTCCACATCCACTCTCACCAACAAGTGCAATTGTCTGAAACATACGATAAAAAATTTAATATTAACAACTTAGTAGATTTGGCATGCGTAATCAGACTGTAACAATTTCCTTTTCTCAGAAAATTTAATTATCAATTTTGCACATTATTACCTTTCCAGGTTTAACAGACAAGCAGAAGTTCTGAAGAATTTGGACTTCTTTCCTTGCGGGGTAACTAAACTTGACCTGTTGGAACTCTATGTTGCCTCTGAGCTCCTCCAGTTTAATCCCCGAATCATCACTTGCATCTATCTTAGATTTGCGGTCTAGAATTTCTAACACAGAAGCTGCAGCACCTCTGGCTTTGTTAGAATCTGGTGCTACAGAGCTTGAATGAGAGACTCCAATTGCCGCCATTGCTAGTGCAAAGAAAACCTATAAATAGTAAAAAGGATACAAATTAGGCATTTGATTTATTTATTCATTAATTTCACCTACCACATACATGTGATTGCAAACTTACTCGAAAAACTTTCCCAAATGTTGTCTTCCCATCCTGAACAAGCCTTGCTCCAGCGTAGAAACTGGCTGCATATACACAGAATAGTAGAAAAAAAGAGAGCCCAATACCAGTTCCGTTAATGACCGCCTGCCTAATTCCGGTCTTTTTTTGGCTTCCGCTTTTCTCCTTGTATAGTTTCATGACCTTCCCTTCAGCTGTGAATGAGACGACTGTTCTTATATTTCCCACAGCATCACTTGCAACTTGGCTTGCTTTCTCATATATAATCTGCAATCAACATTTACCTCTTAGATCTCGGAACAACATTTATGTCTCTATGTAAGATCATGTTTTTTTAATATTAAAAAAATGGGATGATATGAGGAAGAAAATAATAATATAATATATTTGAAATGTTGATGAATAATGTTGAATAAAAACTCAACTTGTTAAGTTGTGGAGCCTAATTATTGTTTTATCAAGAATAAATGTTTTACACATTCGATATACGGATCCAATATTTAAGAGTTGTTTCATTTAAGGGTGTTATGGGGATTTCACTTTAATTTTCCTTTTTTTCATAGATTTTTTTATTTTAAAAGGGACACTTTCACTTGATTTGATATTTGAGACATTAGGATTTTAATTTTTTTGTAAAATTCCACCATCATTATTATTGTGAAATATACAGTTATGGCAATGGGACTTAGCCATTAATTAGATGAACTTTGTATAAAATTCTTAGTGTTTGTGTGTGTGTTTAGTTTATTTGTTTTTGGTGAATTAATTTAGGTCTTCCCTAATTATCAACACAACTCTCAGGGGAGCCATTAATTATATATGTTATTTCTAAAACCTTTAGCTAATGAGTTGCAATGTGTAAATGTGGTCGAACCTTTGCATCTGCAGTAAATCCCTTCATGAACACGATCTGAGCCCATGAATTTAGGCCAATTAAAGGAATCAAACCCAGGATTATGAATGAAAGCTGCCAATTTGCAACAAAAGCAATTGCTAAACCAATGGACAAAGTTGCTGTGTTCTGAACCAATAATGCCAGATTGTCACCCACAAGACTTCTGAATGCAGCAGCATCTACTGATAGTCTAGCTTCAATTGCTCCACTGGAGTTGTCAGGATCATCAAACCATTCCATCTCCATATTAACAACCTTCTCAAATGTCATTATCCTGATTCTTCTGATCAATCGAGACCCGGCAACAGCAAAAAAGTATGATCTTGCAGGCATTGCTAACATAGACAGTATACCAAGAACTATGAACATAATTGCATAAAGCCTGGAATCCTTCTTTAATTTATTTGGAGGCTGGTAAAATGTTTCAATCATATCGGATAAGAGAACACCAAAGATGGGCAGAATTATCCCATTAAAGATAGCAGCAATTACTCCAAGTATGAAGATTGGGAGCTCTGGCTTGTTAAGATAAGCAAGTCGCAGTAAAGGTAGTTCTTGTGATTTATGGTGGGATGATGGTGATACCTCATGAGTATCCGATTCAATTGAGTTATCTTGAATTTCAAGTCCTAAAGGCAAAACAAATGGCACTGAGAAGGAATGGCGGGGACCCACAGATCTTCCTCTGCTGATGGAACGAGGGAAATTATTCCTCTGACTACCTTGTCTGCCAGATTCTGCTAAGCTAAGGACTCTATCCTGGTCTGTTTGATTTTTATGCACTGCATCTTGCTTCATTTCCTGCAAGTGTATAAGTTGTGAATATGCCCCCCCTTTGCTCTTTAGCAGCTCTCTGTGAGAACCTGATCATTGTTATAGTAATAGAAAAACAGTTACTAAATGCTATATTTTACCTTGGGTTGTGTATTAAAAATTCATTTGTTATTTGAATGTACCTTTTTGAACAATTGAACCTTTCTGTAATACAACTATGGTATCTGAGTTCCTAACTGTACTCATACGGTGGGCAACAATGACAGTTGTGCGAGTTTGCATAACCTTCTCAAGTGATTTCTGTACCAATTGCTCGGACTCAGCATCTAGTGAACTTGTAGCTTCATCAAGAAGCAGAATTCGTGGATCTTTCAAAATAGCTCTTGCAATAGCCACTCTCTGTTTCTGCCCTCCTGATAGCTGAGTTCCATACTCTCCAACCATTGTGTCAATTCCCTGTTTGCATAAAATGCCTTTTGCTCAGCAAAGCCAAGTTTTTTATTTTTAATCTTCCCTTGCTTTATTCTATTCAACTAATAATAATAATAAAAAAAATAGACACCTGAGGCATTTTGTCTATGAAGCTTGATGCATTTGCTAGTTCGGCTGCAGATTTTATCTCTTCAATGGTCGCACCTTCCTTTCCATATGCTATGTTGTCTCTAATACTACAAGTAAAGAGGACAGGCTCTTGGCTGACAAGGCTTATCTTACCTCTTATCCATCTCAGTTGGAGCTCTTTGAGATTGATATTATCTATAAGTACGTGACCATCTTGTGGATCATAAAACCTTTCTATCAAACTAATCACTGTTGATTTTCCACTGCCACTTTCTCCAACTAAAGCAACCGTGGTGCCACTTTTTATGACAAGTGAGAAATCCTTAAATATCTGTTCTCTTGGTCTTGCTGGATAACTGAAGCAGACATTTTGAAATTCAATGTTTCCATGGATGTCTTCAAGGGTCTTTCCTTCAGTGTTTTCAGCATCTATTTCTGGTTTTCTATTAATTGTCTCAAATATTTTGAATGCTGCAGCCTGTCCTGCTACGAAAGAACTGAGGCATGGAGACGCCTGCCCTAAAGATCTGAACACATTTGGAGATATGAGTTAATCCGTGGAGGCCAAATTCTACTGAACAAGATATATACAATATTAAAAAAAATGTGATTTTATGGATAAATACTTAATTATCATAATTTGACATCTTAGGATCTTCAGCAGGAATAAATTAAGGAAAAATGATCAAAATGATCGCTTGACTCTTTATGAAGGATCACATTTATCTCCAATTATATTAAATGATCATTTTGGTCTCTCGAGTTTTTAAAAAGGAACCAAAATAGTCCCATGGTGGGAGTATTTTAGTTCCTCTTTAAGGATTTGAAGGACTAAAATAGTTTTTTAACTTAGATGGGGACCATTTTGGTCTTTCATAAAGAGTCAATGGATCATTTTGATTCTTTTCTCAATAAATTAATTTTAATTATAATGTGTATTTATGCATAATTTAAGCTGAAATTGAGTTAAATTGAACTAACTTTGAGTGAACCATCCTCCAATCGAAGCAAAGTGATTTCAGTTTTGAATTTATTAAAATTCAAGTGCATTTTGAGTTTCAAACATAATTACCAGCTCTATCTCGAGAATATAAAGTTGGAAGCTTAGATCAAAGAGAGATGATCTGAAATTTTATTGATTTTATTTTGACTTTCTCTTATGTAAGTTATATTTTGTAATATAAGTATTATTGTTCTTGTGATCTTTTGTACTATTTCTAATCTTGTGCACAAAATGATGTTTATTTGTGCTTCATTTGTTTTGTAAGCAAATGTTAGGAAAAATGATGTGCTTCTGAGTAATGACATACATGAGAAGGGGCAAAATACTTAGCAAAAAAAAAGCATTGAATAAAATAGGAGATAGAAGAAGATTCATGTGATTCAATGAAGTTAACCTACATCCACAACTGCATAGACAGATGTTTGGTCCACTAGATAAAAAATAAATAAAGGATACAAAATATTTGCTCACATAAGTATTTTTTCATTTTTTATTTCACTAGTAGTTTCCCCTCTCTTATTCTCTATACAAATCATAGTACTATTTCTCCACTAGATATACTCATCAGAGATAGAAGAAAACATGCCACATTGTATGTTGGATCACCTCACTTATGACATCTTAATTTTGAGAGAGCGATTCGAAGAGGACAGAATAATCATTGGAGTTGAGTTTCAAACTAGGAGCTGCTCCTAATAGCCCTCTAGAATGAAAAGCGTCTCAGAGAAAAAGGAGAAAAAAAGAATTAAATCCTATATTAGGAAAGAACGAAAATATATTGGGCTATATAAGTGAAAGGGTTAGGCCAAATATATTAGGCACCTTCTAGTGCAATGTTTGGATTGTCATTGGAAACTTTAGTTGATAATTCATCTGATGGGCGACCTAGTGAGAAGTTATACAAAGGGGACAATATCATTAATCCCTATCCCTTGCAATAGTTGCCAATCTCTTATAGTGAAGGCCTTCAGCTTCCAACTCACATTTAGGCCTATAGTGCTCGTTGACCGCCAAACAGAAATATTAATGTATGACATTAATCAAGGAAACTACCAACCTTCGACCACTATATCGACCAACTCTCCCGCCTCCACCTTCACTCATATTTGAATGAAGGGAAAGAATGAGTGTACACATCAAATCATGCAACCACTTGCTTATATTATTGCTTAGAGATGGTAGGTAACAATCTTGTAGAATTTACATGACATTACGAGGGATGTAACACAGTTTTAGGGAATGCATGTGTGGGCTCGCCCTGGCCTCCCCTCGCCTCCCCTCTTTCGAGGGAGTTTTAATAGATTAAGTTCAGGCATAAATTTTCATAACATATATTGGGTTTGTAGATAAGACACTACCAAGAGATTTCACCCTTATTTTGCGAGGACTTTATGATCTGAGTTCTGGTTTCCTATAGGCACAAGCCTCTATAGTTAATTTCCCCTCGTGATAATGAGAGTGAACTTTCGATTAAGGCTAGTCATCGATCAGATATGTAAAGAATACGTGATATCTGGTGTATAGTAGCAGCATGAGTTTGAGTGTTTGAGAATTTGATATTTAAAATTGAAAATTTCACCATCTTGCACTTAAAGCGGATGATGGGGAATGGATGATGGACCTTATCAAGATCCCATGGTTCCGTTCCCGGACCATCGTGGCCCCTGGTCTACTTAGTCAGAAGAGGTATTCGACCCAACCTGACAAAAGGATCCTTGTCGGTAACCATGAGTTGCGTCGTCCAAGGGTATCTTGTAAACTTGAGGTGGATATTTATTTAGGAGACAAATTTAAACATATCTTAGCTAACAGAGGGCTTTGTGCCCCATTGATTATATCTTATTAATTTATATCTCAAGAATTTAGTGCCATTGGGGAGCTTATGAGCTCTAGCCTTGACCTTAATTTAGTGGTGTCGTTTGACGACAAACCACCCGGTTCATAGGACCCCGATCATAACCGTTTACCTGCAGTGCCATTTGACGATAAAATCGTCGGTTAGAGGGCACGTGCCACGTCCCCGCTGGCAAGAGACTGTTTGAGAATGAATCATAGTGATATTCTCGACAAGACATTAGCTTTTTGTGAGCTGAAGTAGTTTTTAAATTTATTCACTTCAGCAAACTATTGCGGAGGGTGGATGAGTTTTGTTTTAAGTGTTTTGATGGTTAATTTTAATTTTAAAAATTTTGAATTTTGGGATTTTGGGTTTTCAATTTTGTGGGTATTTGGGTGACATTTGAATATTTGGAATTAACCCATTCGATTGAGATCTACATTCAACACGCCGCATCATCGAGGTCCTTATGGACGGTTTTCATTTATGGATTGAACCTTGTCGACCCTGCCTACTTACTGAGAAAGGATGAATTTCTTCGTTGGCTTTAGGCCTTTATTAGTGATTTTTTTTCGTTGTAGACTTTGAAGGCCTCATATGAACATATAAAACAAATATCTCAGTCCACGCCATGATCATATATATTTTTGATAGTTCGAGCCGTGTTGACTCCTATCTACTCGTATAGAAGATTCGGGTTCGAACTTAAATTTATCATTTGATCCTTGCAACATCCTCAGACGTCATGTGTGTACCTATAACACGCTTGCCGAGGCCCATGTGAGTATTTAGGATGTATTTTTTGTAATTATCTATGTGTACATGTTGTAATGTATGTGTGCGGGTGTTTTTGGAATATTTGACACTGCTCAGTCATGCAGACGACCGCCTTTTAAACTTGTGACGCTTTATTTGAAAGCTTGTAGACGCCTTCTATCCACTTACTTGAGTGTCGCGGATCCAGTGGCGTGGCGTTGGGCATTATTTAGGAATTTGTAAACGACTTTTGTTCGCTTGCATAGATATTGCGAATTCGGTGGCGTGGCGTCGAGTCACAATTATTAACCCATTGCTTTATACAATTGGATATTCACATTCATCACAAGCTTTTGTGCTTTTTCCTGTAAATAATGTATTGCGCTAGCTGTAAATCTTTCTCATTCATGTTTGCAAGAGAATTCATCTTACTTTCCATATGCCCCATATCATTGCTCGTAAGAAAAATTGTTGTAGGCATTGCAAATTTTCTATTGTTATCCATGGGCGAGCTTCATTGCATGCAATTCTTCTAATACCACTCGTGTATATATATATATAAGTCACCACATTTTTCGGGTCTTCTGTAGCGACCTGTACGCGTCTGTATTTTATGCATATTTGTCGAACATTGCATGGTGGTTAGTCGTAAGGAGACTATCGCATCCATTGCCCTTTGATACATAATTTGCAGGTGTTCGTACATATTGTAAACATACTTGATTACTTGCAGGCGGTGTATCGTATGCATGATGGGTCCCTTACAAATGACATTGTAAGTCTTTGTATGCACTGCAAATGTCTTATTTCTGCTTGTAGATGATACATCATGTGTACCCGTGTTCAAAGAGGACCCATCACATTTAGTATAGCATCTTCCAACATCTGTTGAGAACAATACTATTGCATATGCTTTGAATTTTCTGTCGCTGCTTGCGAGTGCCTATACTTATTGCAATTTGCTTCTTTAGGCTTATGAACGATGCCTTGCATGCATTAGTTATATGTCTTCTATGAGCACATCACGAAATCCACTGCCATCATCTTGCCTCTCACTATTGTCTGCAAGCAGGTTGTTACGCTCTCTATAATCTTCGTTGATTATCGCTTGTAAACAAGTCATGTTGAATATTACGACGGGTTTCCAGCGGTAGCATGTAGATATTTGTGTTTTGTTACGTATTATCTGCTTCTGCATGTAGGGGATTGTTATATTTGACTGACATTGATTGTTTGCTGATCGTAAGGACAAGTCAACATCCATTGCATGTTATTTGTTGTCACTTGCAGGTGGACTACTGTGTGGATGGTAAGTCTTCTGTATGTATTTTTAGGTACCTATACACATTGTAGATTTTTTGTCTTTACTTGAAAATGTTACCTCACATGAACATTCATATGCACTAGAGATTCATCATATATGCAATATATCCCCTGTCATCACTTGCATACAAGTCAATGTGCTCTTCTATGATTTTCCATTGACTACTGATTGATTTACACTCATTGCTAGCGCCTTCATGCATATCAGCTAACGAATCATCTCATTCATCGTATGCCAACTATCCCAGTTCTCAGGTGCTGATGTCTGCTGCTATTCTTTCGTATCTACTGGCAGATGACGCATCATATATGCATCTATATTCACGGGAGTCTATTATGCTTGCAACACATCTATTATTGTTGTTTGTATACATACTGCATCATCCATCGTTATTTGTAAGCGTTGCATGCATTCATTGCAAGCCTTCTTGTTTCTGCTATATCTATTGATAGTCACTTGCAGGCGAACCAATACGACAACTCGTGAATTGATGTTAACTACCAAAGAATTGCGTTCACTGCACTCGTCCTTTCATTAGCATTTGTGAGGAGCTTTTCACATTCATCGTGTGTCAATCATCATTGCTTGCGAGTTAATATTGACTGTAGGCGAATTATGTTCACCGCAATATCTTGTTATTCATATCCACAAGATATCCGTCGCATCGATCGTATGCCACATGCTATCACCTATAGAAAGGTTATGGGTTGGCAAACATTGACTATGAGCAGGTTATAGTGTACATGAACATTGCAAGCTTTCCATCGTTCATCTGCAAGTTAAGGGTTTTGCAACTTCACTTGCAATCAAGTTACATATTCATGTTAATTATTGCTTGTGGGTGAGATGTAAGAATTTTTCTCTAGCCCACCACAAATCATTACTTTTTCACTTATATCCACTTAAATGATCAAGATTCGTTTATTGAGCATTTAGATTTTGATTGTTCATTTGTTAAACCAAAGTTTGGTTCCATGTGTTTCATTCAAGTTCAAGTTCCTTGTTAATTGTTTAAATTATTCAAGTCATGTTTATCGTCAATTATTTAAGTTCAGGTCGTCGTCATTTATTCAGCATTAGGTCCTCAGTTTGTTGTGAATTTCGGCATCCTCCTATCGTCTCTCTCGTGTAGGGGAAATTTCAGGAGTTTGGGCCATCCCACCACGCTACGAGAGCATGTATCTTAGGTGTTTGGAGACACCGCGACCGTATTTTTTTACTACCATCACGCTACGAGAGCGTGTATGGGTCTTCGAGGTACTTGTCTGAAAACGAGTAATTGGTGTTTTGGTTTATACTGAGGTGCGTACGGGTACTTAAAAGTGTCCCCGCCATGATACGAGAGTGTGTATTGGGCCTACCCACCTCGCCGTAAGAGTCGTGTCGGGCTCCCTCCTACCTTGCTACAAGAGCACCTATAGGGGGTCCTCCTGCTCGCCGCAAATGTCGATAGTGGGATTTTTGAGTTTAGGGAATTATATCTGCGCGTGTGGTGGTCGATGGAGGTGACAACGATAAAAAAATGCACAAAAAACTTCTTCCCTCTTTTTTATTTATAACTTTTTTTTTATTCTCTCATTCTCTTTTTTCTTTTTTCTATTTAGATATGCG
The DNA here is from genome assembly GCF_001605985.2 of Dendrobium catenatum. Classification (NCBI taxonomy): domain Eukaryota; kingdom Viridiplantae; phylum Streptophyta; class Magnoliopsida; order Asparagales; family Orchidaceae; genus Dendrobium; species Dendrobium catenatum. Next base: position 21,797 of record NW_021319215.1, read on the forward strand.
CGCGCATGCACACATCACATATATGTATTCTAATAATGATAATAGCATAACAAAAATATTGATAATAAACGTTATCAATATCAAAAATAAATCTAAGAAAGCAAGAGAGTGATTACCTTAGTGGATGGGGTTTGGGTGGATTTGGAGTTGGGTATGTAGGCTTTGGAATATTTGGGTTAGTTGTAAGAGAAAATGCTAAGTGAATGTTTGGAAGAAATGAAGGAAGGAGGATTTCTTGGTGGGCTGGGCCTTGAGAAGCTGTTGGGTTTTAGGAAGTGAGGGAATGAGGCCTTGAAGTGGGCTATTCGGTGGAATGAGTGCTGTAGATAGGAGCAGTGATTCGATCATTCACATTTTCAAATTGAATTTACATTCAGTGTAATCCCTTGCATGTTCACCATGGAAGAAATAAAGTTACAGCATCCATGTAAAAGCTGCAAAAAGTTGTGAATGGCGGGCAAACTTACAGTGAGCTGGTAAGAACCGCAAAGATGACATTGAATACATCACCACCTGTGTACCCTTTCTCAAGTATCAATTTAGACCCGTACCACATCCCAAGAGCATATCCACAAAAGAAGAGTAGCATAGCAGTACCAAGCCCTATTCCTGCAACAAGTCCCTCTTTAACACTTGAACTGTATGATTGTTTTAGGGATTGACAGTATTTCTCCACAGCCTGTTTCTCACCAGTAAAAGATGCAACCTGTTTGGTTTGAAAGTTCATTAGATTTGATTCTTCATGAAATTAAATAATTCTGGTGGTATGGATTATAATTGTGCTCACTGTTCTAATAGTGCTAATTGTTTGTTCTACGAGATCCGCTGCTGCTGCATAAGCTGTCTGTCCTTGTGATGCCATCTTTGCTATAACTTTAGAGATGATTGCACCAGCGAATACAAGAGGAGGAATGGTGGACAACATAGCAAGAGTCAGAAGCCAACCTTGGACAAATGCTATTGTAAAACCTCCAAAGAATGTTGATATTAGCTGAATGAACTGACCAACCTGTGAAAATTTTTACATAAAGTTTAGATTTATTTTCTTAAAGTTTAGATTTATTTTATCAATCTTTTTTCCTTGTATACCTTTTCACCCATGGCATCTTGAGTGATGATTGAATCACCAGACATCCTCCCAACAATTTCTCCAGTGTTAATTTCTCTGTCAAAGAATGCAATCTCTTGCCTTAAAATAGCCTTCAGGTATAAGTTCCTCAGTCTTTCTGCTTGTCTCTCACCTGTATTCATCCAACAGGAAGCCTCTGCAAAGGAAATTGTTCCAAGTTTTTAGTTTCCAGCCTTCCTAATCTTTTTTAGTTGATGATAAATCTGTTGATGGTAGAAACTACAATTACGGACTTACGGAGGAAAGAAGCTATGCCTGCACCAACTGCCAAATAGATGAATTTGAGAGCTTCCTGAAGAAATAAAAAGGTATTTTTATGAGTATTCTTGCACCAAGAAGTAACAGTATAACCCTTTTTATGCCACTCAATGTAATTCATATATTATATTTTTTTTTATCAATTATGATTCCACTTTTCAGTAATGTAATTCGCATATCATAATCATAAATATTGCGAAGATAAAAAAGCACTAAAAACATCAAATTTAACTATTCCATGAGTTGTATAAAATACCTTGGAGACTTGATGTAACACGTTTTGAATGTCTACAGTTCTTCCAAAAGAATTGATCAAGTTTCCAAAGAAAAGTGTAGTCAGTGGAAGTACGAGTCCATTCGCCACAGCACCAGCTGTACCTATTATCATTAAAGCAATATCCATGGAGTCTGCATATGAAAACAACTTATAAAATGGAACCATGCTGTTTCCTTGATGGTTTTGTTCACACTTGTTGTCATCTTTGTGATCTTCCATAATCTCAATCTTCTTTTCTTCTTTAAACATAACTTCGCTTGTGCTGGCCATCGTATATTTTTTGACCCTTTAAGATTTCAATTCATCATCCTTTGCTAGCTGAATCAAAGCAAGGCTATATTATTATCCTTTTCCTCTTTGAAGTCCTTATCTTGCTATTGTACGTTATTGCTGCTTTCTCAATAGTTTCTTCTGACACTCGTCTGTATATGAATTTCCTTCATGGTAATAAAAACTCTGAATTGCATGCATGAGAATCAGAAGCAGTTTAGAAGATAACGAATCAACCTATAATATTACTTTTGTCTTAATTAAAAGCTAAATGAAAAATGAAGCAGCAGAGAATAATGATATACAAGAGAATCATAAAAACACCTTTTCGGCTACAGTAGTTGAAAAGCAGCAGATTGCATTATAGAACTACTTGTCACTATATAAGGGAAAAATGAAAAAAAAAATGAGAATATACGTACCTTTTTTATCCCCTAAATGTGGGTCAGACCAGAAGATAACACTCCTTTCTGCAGTCGAAGCTTCACGTTTCCATTACAAGAGAAGCAGTACCGAACATCAGAAAAGCCAAACACCGAGACATATAAATATAATATATATATACATAAAATGAAATAAGAGAAAAAGACCTTACTTATTGTCTTCGATGCCGTAACATAGATTATTTAAAATAAAATGGTTGGAAGGTCCAGCCAGAAACCTCAACTTCTCTCTCTTTTTGTATTCTTTTGGGTGATGCGATTCTCTCTGCCGTCTTCAAGTTCTAACAAAAAAATGGAAGATAAAAATAAGAAAAGAAAGGTTCTTTGCAGTCGGAATATTTAGCATGAGGAAACAAAAAAACAAAAATCGGATCAGGATATGTTGTTTGATTAGTATAACATATAAATTAGAAATTTAAATTTATGTTATTACATATTTCAAAATAAATATAAAATTTAATGTTTTCCAAATGGAATTCTCTGTGGAGCATAAGAAGCTTCATAGCTGCCGCTTCCCAAGTACTTTTTTATTCAGCCGTAGCGGCAAGCCTTACGCCAGCTTAAAATGACACCTTTTTGTCGTCCGAGAAAAAAATAATTTGAACAGTTTTGTATGTAATGGAGTTGGCATCTTCCACTTGCAATACTGTAAGCATCCACTGTACATTTGGAGTCATCACCCTGAACAATTTTATTTGTCGTTATCAAAGCTCTTATTTTGCTCTATTTGCCAGTACAGGCGAATGGACGACCTGTTCAGTTGGACCTTTTCATTGTGTTTGGAGGATAAATGGTTTTTCATCACTCGAGCATCGATCTCCGAGAGGACCTATGGTGAGCATTACGGCGACTTTCATGGATAATGAAGAGACATTCATCACTCGAGCATGTCGGCATTAGGGCAAATTATTGGGTCAGGTGACCGAAGCCATCTTTGCGTTCGGTCGTCAATAGAAATGCGACATCTGTTAGGACTTTTTTTAATATAATATGTTTGCTTTATATCTTGTCAGAGTTAGCGACCCGACCCGATAACGCATTTCATTTGAATTCCGGAAAATAAAGAATGGAAACGCTACGTATTTTATTTTCAAGCGACATTTTCACTGTTACTCCAGCTCTGGTAAGCGCTCTCGGATTCCTCCAATACCTTCGGTTCTGCATTAGCTTATTCCCGCCGGAGGTAGACGACGAGATTGTAGAAGATCATCAATCAGGAAGAGGTATGGTTGCGCCTAACTTGCGCTTTCGTTGCGCTAATATGTTAAATTTTAGGGTTTGGTTTAGTTATAATTTTATCATTGTTTGTTTAATTTAATGTATTGTTCAAATGTTTATTTTCTGATTTTTCACGCTTCTTCTCTTCGTAAATGGATGAAGCAAATGGTACGAAAGGTTTACGCTTTCTGCTAAATTTTAAGGTTTAGTAATAGTTGTATAACTAGCATATATGTTAAATGTTGTGTTCAATTTTTATTTTTTTTTCCTGAATTTAAACCTTCTTTTAAGCTAAATAATTACGAAATGTATTGTTGCGCTAAGGTTGCGCTATGGTTGCGCTTTAGTTATGGTTGCGATATAGTTCTGATTTTTTTGTTGTTATAGATGAGGACGCCGTATCAAAGGCCAGTAACATCTAGATGTTATGTTACTTCTTTTCGGAAATATTGTGATGCTTTTGTCGAGATCATTAATGATGAAGTGGAGCAAACATTAAAAAATCTGAACATTCATCAATTTTTGAAGTTCCCTGCGTTCCAGCAGTGTATACCACTTCTTTTTGAGGTTCTCAAATTTTGGAGTCCTGCTGATGAAGCCTTCATCGTCCTTGGTCATGTACTGAAATTCACTTCTAACGAGGTTGCTTTGTTGATAGGTAATATTTTGAATATGGAATTTTTTATAGCTATATGTTTTTTTAACTTTAACAACTGAAATTTTCTGACAGGTTTGCCAAATAGAGGGATTGATATCAAATGGAGGATTGATCCTCTAAATGGACCTCTGACAACTGAAATTAAAATAGAAATGTCAAAATTAGACAGATTATCTGATAATGCTACAAAAATAAAGACCTTATTATGTTTTTGTTATCTAACCTTTTCTTTCCACTAAACAATCATAAAACCCCTAGAAGGCTCACATTTGTTGCAAATAATTTAAGTGAGTTCACTTCCATTAATTGAGCTTCATGCTTAAGGAACTTCATGGTTG
>NW_021319215.1:32032-63441 GCF_001605985.2 Dendrobium catenatum
CTAAGCAACAACAACATTAGATTTTTTTTTTTACTTTTTCGACAAAAGAAATTTATTCTGCTTAAAAATCGCAAAATCAAAGATCCTAAGACTAATGAGCTAAAACCTACGTCTTCTTTCTGCGGCGATGATATTAAAACTGATTGTTTACAACTTTCTAACTCGTTTTTCCAAGAAACTTACCGATATGTTGAAACCAGAGGAATTTCCGGCTAAGTTAGGTTTTGAATGCGATTCATGCACTAGCCCTTCTAATTCATGCATCCTTTTCGATTCATGCACTCCCTCTTCTATGCCCTCTTCCACCTCCCTCTTCGTTGAGCAGTCCATTTCTTCTCTGTAATTTTCTGGCTCATTTTTTCTTCTACAGCAGTAGATATTTGCATCTTTCGCGGGTATCAAAATGCAAAAAAAGAGCGGCAAATGCTTAAAAGTTCAAATGAAATGCGTTATCGGGTCGGGTCGCTAACTTTAACAAGACATAAAGCAAACATATTAAATTAAAAAAAAAAGTCCTAACAGATGTCACATTTCTATTGGCGACCGAACGCAGAGATGGCTTCGGTCACCTGACCCAATAATTTGCTTGGCATTAGGGCTGCTTTACAAAAAGGAGAGCGTTTATGACTGACTAATCTCTTGGCATGTCGACCCAAAATCGGTTGTAGCTTATGAGGACTTCTATTTAAAACGTCTAGTCCTTAAGCAAGCTTCTTACATGATTGAGATATCGAAGCTCATGGGATAAAGCATTCAAATAAATTAATATTTTGTATTATTAGAAATCTTGGAATGCCTACCTTTTTGATGTCTAAAAATATTTTAATTTGAAGCTTTCTATAAAAATTTGTGACTTGTGGAATAAGGAATTTACGCTATGTTAAGATATTGAGCAAAATAAAATAGAATGTATAATCTTGATTCAAAATTAATGCGAATACAAAAAATAGATCACATTATATATCGATGAAGTCCTTAAGACGTTCAGGTTCTTGATAATCAAACTCTACGCAATTTAGAGCTTTGTAAAAATATGGCCAAAATAGTGAAGAGGGGGTTATGCAAAAAATTCTCAACATAAATTTTACTTAAGGTTGTTCTCGCCAACACACTTAAATAAAAGTTAAAAAAAGTGCTTTAAATTTATTATAGAGAATATAAGAGAATAAACAATTAATTTTATAAAATATATTATCTCATAAGTGTATATTTTTGCATGCATATGCATGTATTTCACAGGTACTAAGTAGGTTCTAGTCAAAGAACTCAACAAGAATAGTCATATCGACAACACAGGAACTCTCTAGCAAGAAACATGACTCATTTTGGTCGATCAGATTGAAGAGACATCACAAGCATGCACATCAGAGGACTCATAAAGATTCATCCAAGTCCTTGGGAATTACTTATCTTGACAGAAATTGATCTTATAAGGTTACTTGTGTCATCCACACATAGTTACCACTGACATCTCCTAATCCAATTACAAGAAGTGCACACTTCAGGGGTCTCTATGACATGACCCTCCATACCCGCAGTACATCAACTTCTTGAATTCAAACATTGTTCGAATTTCACCATTTGGAGCTTCACATATTAAATCTATGAATACTTGTTTCCTAACCCAGTGCTTGACCCATTTGACCTAATTGAGCTAGCTCAACTTAGCCCAATTGATCAAACCCCTTGATTGAACTATTACAAACCCCAATTCTCCTCAAAACTTCACCATATTACCTTAAACATAGCTCCTAATAATTTAAACATGTTTGGCCAACCTTACCCAGCCAACAGCTGATTTGGTAAAGTCTACTTAAAATTAGTTAAACCTGACTAGTTTATGTCAAATATTCAAATTCAAATAAATCAATTAATCAAACCCTCAAATCCAAACCTCCTCATACTTTTGATGAGTCAAGACAATAGGAGACCTCATTTGACATGTTGACTTGGTCAACTCAGTCAAAACCCTTCACAAATTTAATTTTTAGATTTCAACTCTAAACACAATGCATCAAACCTCAGGCATTCAACCCAAATATCCCTAAATACTCATAATAGTCTATCCTAGGTGGCTTGAACAAGTTTGGCTAGTCAAACTAGTCAAATTCATTTGCCTTAAATAGTCAAATTTGGTCAAACCCATGTAAACCCATTCACGCAGCCCGCACTAGCCCATTTGTCCACTAAAACTTTCTCTAGAATAGTCCTAATCATGCTTTAACCAACCCCCAACCCCTGGTTTTGCCAAAATGCCAAAATTGACTTTCATCCTTAGATTATCCTTCCCTGGCCAAAACGTGCTCCCATAACCATCTCAGACAATCCATATATAATTTTTATATGAACAAAAATTAGCGAAATTCATAAGAAAATATAGTGTGCACTTTTCACATGTATGTATCTATAATAGTAATATTATTATAAGTATGCATGTTATATACACATATAAAAAGAATTTTAACAATTACTTCTCAGATTTCTAAATTTATCCAAATTACCTAAATTAGGATATTTCCTCCAAAATATAAAAATACTTAACAAAAATAAATATATTATAGTCAAAATACTCATATTGATGACATCTATCACATACAAAAAATTATGTAGTGAAAGTTTGCTAAAAAATAAGATATTGTAACTTTTGTAATTTTTGACTAAATTAAAATTCATAAACTAAAAAATATACAAAATCATTGAAATAATACATAAGGTAATGATAGTCTACATAAAGATGAACAACATTTTCAACTTGATTATCAAGTAAAAAATTGCTCTACGACCTTCAAATTCTGGGTTCTTTTTCCTCTCTTCTCTCTTTTTCTCTGCTATTTTCCCTTAATTTCATTTTTTTGGTCTTTGTTAGCCAAAGGAATAGGGAAATAAAAGGCTTTTAATGGATTCTGAGTGGATGAAGATTTAGACTAAAAAATAATATAGTGCTAAGGTAATTATGTAATTTGTTTCATTTTTTGGTAAATACTTCTTATAAATACCTTTTTTTTTCAAAATTTGAGCTCCAAAAATTATAAAAAAATATCTATAAAATAACACAACATGTCTAGAAACCTCTGGTGAAATTAGTTTATAAAATGGAGATCTAACAGTCTAAAAAATCTCACTTGTATTGACAAGTATCAATTTTCTACACTGCCCTAAAATTAGGAGAATATTATTATAATTAAGTCAAATTAATAGCTAAATTATTGTGAAGACGGTTTATAAATTTATCTTATAATGGCTAAAAAAAAGGACTAGGTCAAAAAATATGGGCTATTACAATCTCCCCACCTTAGAAAACTTTCACAGTCAACATTTTTCATTATAAATAACTGATCACTAGTAACATCTGTCCTTTAAATCAACCATCAATCAAATCAATTATTAATCAAATTAAATCATGTGTGCATGTAAGTCAATATGTATATCAATCATTCAATCATATGAATGTAAATCAATTAATTTTAATGAATTTCAATGAAACGAATTATATTCGGAGGAGAACTTATACTAGTGGATCTCTTTGGAGCATTTAAACTTCCTGGTGACTTAAACTGTATCACTGACTATCTGGGATGTGTAATAACCCATATGTTGACTCTACCAAATATTTTTTTAGAGTTAATATAAGTCCAAATTATAACCGTCTTTGGTATAACATTGATAATGAGTTAATGAAATAGTATAAAGTCATATGATCAATAAATATCAGTACAAATGCATATCTTAAAAGTTAACCAATAACTAAGTGAATAATAATGAGTAAGTTTTGTTAATCCTATATCCAATTATTACAAAATAATTTATATAACATCTTCTTACATCGATGCACCTGTCATTATTATATGCATGCCAAATATATACTTATATGATATCACACTCAATATTCAGTTTACAATATCATCTTAATGCAGGTAAAATTTGCATATAAACCAAAATTAGTGAAATTCATAAGAAAATATAGTGTGCTCCTTTTTGCATGTATGTATCCATAATAACTATATTATAACAAGTATACTTGTCATATACGTATATAAAAAGATTTTAACAATTATTTCTAAATTTTTTGAATTTAATCAAATTATTCAAAGTAGGATATTTCTCCCAAAATATAAAAATTTCAAATAAAAATTTAATATATTCCCATCAAAATGCTCATATTGATAACATTTACTACATACTAAAAGTTCTATGATGAAAGATTGCTAAATCAGGATATCACAACTTTGCAAGTTTTGATCAAATTAAAATTTATAAAATATAAAATACATAAAATCATTAAAATCAAATGCAGGGTATTGGAAGTCTACCTTGAGATGATTAACTTTTCCAATAGAACTAACTAGCAAAAATTGCTTTGCGACTTCCAAATCCTGAGTTCTTTTTCCTATCTCCTCTCTTTTCTCTTCTAGTTTTCCTTAATTTCATTTATGTGTCTATATTAGTCAAAGGAATAGGGAACAAAAAGCTTTTAATGGATTCTGAGTAGATGAAGAAATTTAGAATAATATAATAATTGGATACAAAGGTAATTATGTAATTTGTTTCATTTTTAGCGAAAAACTCCTTAGAAATTATTTTTTATTTTCAAATTTGGAGCTCCAATAATTACACAAAAAATATTCATAAAATAACAAAACATATGTAAAAAATTTTAGTGAAATTGATTAGTAAAATAGACACCTAATGATCCAAAAAATCACACATGTACTAACAGATGTTAATTTTTTACATTGCTCCTAAAATTAGGAGAAAATTATTATGATTAAAACACATTAATTGTTATATTATGGTGAAGATGGTTTACAAATTTAACTTTTAACTACTTAAAAACATTTTTTATCTAGGTCAAAATCTAGGCCATTATAGTAAAGGTCACTTACAATAATTAGAACAATTTTCATAACATATGTGATGGACAAAAAAGCCCTAGGAGATATTCTCTCTCTCCTCTCTGTCCCCCTTTCTTCCTTGCACATGCAATAACTAGTGTGGCTTTTTTATAATAATGGTTTTAGATATTTTTTTTAAAAGAGAAAAAAATTAGACCTATCATCGCAATCGCCACAAGCCTAGTGCTCTAACACTTAGCTAATTTCCTAGAATTTGGGGAAATTAAATTCATGAGTTTACTTTTTATTTAGTTGAAAATAAAGTAATTTAAAAAATTTCTAAAACTTGATATTTAGCTTGATTTGTCACTATTTAACACAATATGACCTATTCAATCTGTTGGTCATATTGGATTTGGTTGTGAGAAGTCAACTCCTGAAGGCACTTGCTAGAAATCATATGACTTATCACAGCAGACCAGGTTGAGTTATCCTAGGAATACATGCTAAAGAACTTGTATGATTTGTTCAAGGCCTCAAGTGTAATAACTCAAAATTTTGAAATGATCTTTTTAAAATGAAAATTTTGAATTTCAGGTTTGTACTTTGCTAAAGAAGTAAGAGAGAGAGAGAAGAGAGGAAGTTATTAGAAGCTTTTTAATTTATCAATTTTGTTCAAAGATTTCTTCTATTCATTGCAAGTAACACAAATCTCATTTTAGTTTTCAATGATTTTGAGTTTGAAGGATTTCTTCTCTCCTAAATTAATAAAAATATATTTCTTATGATTTATAGAGTTTTTACTCTATACATTTTTATATATAATAAATATAAATAGTATGGACATTTTGATAGTAACATCATTGAATTTCATTGAGTAGAATTAAAGTTATGATTTTTTGAAGTTATAGATATTATATAAAATTTCTTATGTCAAATAAAATTGATTATTTCATACTACATTTTGATCGTAGCATTTGCATAAGCAAGAAAGGATGGTTGTTAACACTATTAAATGGGTTGACTGTTAAAATATAATACTCATATCAGGAGGGTGGGTGAACAAACTTTTTTTAAAGATGATTTATAGTGTTATCACGATTATAGCTTGTAATAAATGATCAAATTATGTTGAAGGGCTGAGAGTCATTATATCGAAGGATATAGACTGATGAATCTTAATGATTATTGAAAGCCACATGTAATAATAATGATAAAAATTGAAAGATAATATTATAAAGAAAGAACATATGAAATGATGAAAATACTACATCAAAATTAGATGTCCTGCTTTGCTGAACCATATACTGATGTATGCATATACATATAACTTTGATAAATAAAGTTATAATATGTGTAAAAAGATAATATATTAATGGATACAATTATTGATTGTATATAATTGATATGATAGATATAAGAGGATAAAACTGATTATATTGACACATGTATGTCTGTGATTCTTTTTATTGACGCTTGAATGATTATAATATTGTTATTTTATTAATTTACTAATTCTCATGTCTATTTTTGGTTTCTACATTCATTGTAATGATTTCTCTACTTTATTATTGATCATTTTGTGCTTTACAAATGATAACTGGTCATTGATGAGATTGATCTTATTGATTATTCTAGCATTGTGTTGAAAGCTTTAGTGAGTTTGGTTTATTACTGTGCTTTTTGAATCATTATATAGATTTTAATATTTTCAAGTCAGGAAAGGGACTAGGACGAGGTGGTGTGAAATTGATAGAGATCCTCAAATTTTAATTTAATTTTGTTTATATTTTCACTTATTCTTTTATAATCCGGAGTATATGATAGAGTAATAATTGTATTGACCGCTTGATTATTGTATATTAATTTTGGTAGAATGAATATAGTGCAATATTTTAGATATATATTATTAGTTGCTTTAATTAGATATAAATTTATTATTTTGATGATTTATAAAAGCTCTAGTTGATTAATTAATAATATAAAATATATAATTCTTTCAAATTTGATTCTGGGGTATTATAATTGGTATCAGAGCATTTATTGGAAGGATTAAAATATAATCAAATTTCTAGAAATTGATTGTGAGTCAGGTAGATTGGGTAGATTAAGGTATATTAGTTTGCATCCACATAAATGAATGATATATGATTGAATGACTATATGAGTGTATGATAGGAATTGATTAAGTTTGATGAGTTTTGATTCATGAATTATTTTGATTTGATTTGAGTTTTGATTTTATAGATTTTTATAGTTTTGATTTTATGTCCAAATCCTTATGAAAAATGATGGACATGATATTTTTTCCAAGGTTGGTAGATTGTAATAACTTGAATTTTTAAAATGATCTTTTTTAAATGAAAATTTTTAATTTTAGCACTATGCCTTGCCAAAGAAAGAAGAGAGATAGATAGATAGAGAGAGAGAGAGAGAGAGAGAGAGAGAGAGAGAGAGAGAGAGAGAGAGAGAGAGACAGAGAGAGTGAAGTGAGAGAAGGTTGTTCGGAGCTTTTTTCGTTCGCTATTTTTTTTCAAAGATTTGATCATCTATTCGTTGTAAATAACCCTTTTTAGTTTTAATGATTATAAGTTTGACATATTTCTTCTCTCTTAAATCGATAAAAATATATTTTCTCATGATTTATCTGTATTGAACATAATTGACTATATCATACTACATTTTGATTATGACATTTGTATAAGCATGAAAGGTTGGTTTCCTTTAAAGATGGTTTATGGTGTTATCTTGGTTGTGGCTTATAATAGATGACTGAATTATGCCGATGGGCAGAGGGTGATGATTCTTAATAATTATTGAAGCTACCTATGATAATAATGATAAAAGATGAAAAAAAATGATATAAAGAAAGAACATATGAAAGGATAAAAATATCATATTAAAGCTAGATGTCATGCCTTACTGAACCAGATATTAATGCATGTATATACTAATAATATTGATAAATATAATAGTAATATGTATACATAGATAACATATGAATGTGTACAAGTTTTGATTGCATATAATTGATAGGATGGATGTAAGAGGATAAGACTGATAATACTGACACATGTGTGCCTATGATTCTTTTTACTGAAACTTGAATGATTATAGTACCGCTGTTTTACTGATTACTTATTCTCATGCATGTTATTGATTCCTAGATTCATAGTAATTATTGCGACCTGGAGTATTCGTGGCGGAAGAGAAATATATAGTTTAACATCTTAGCATTGTACGAAGATCCAGCACACAATCAGATAAGAGAGAGGGTGTAGCACTCATAAGAGACACCAGAGTTTTTACGTGGAAACCCTTGAAAAGGGGGAAAAACTATGGGGCCTGGCCCAGTTTGAATGAATCCATTAATATTTGTAGTCGATTAGAAATAAGGCCCTTCTTAGAGAGAAGGCCTTAGCTTGATGTTACAAATATACATCATATAGAGCACATTACATGGTGGGAGTTACAATAATCAATATAGACATATTTGTTTGGTTGGAAGGGCCATTATAGGTGACAGAGGTCAGAAAGACCATAGTTGGCAGGAGACCAGGGTCAGAAAGACCGTTGTTTGGCGATGTAGGTCAGAATGACCGTAGTAGGTGATGGAGGTCAGAAAGACCATAGTCGGTAAGAGACCAGGGTTAGAAAGATCGTTATCTGGTGATGGAGGTCGAAAGGACCATTATAGGTAACGGATGTCAGAAAGACCATAGTTGGCAGGAGACCATGGTCAGAAAAATCGTTGTCTGGTGAGGGAGGTCGACAGAATTCTGGGAGAAATCTAGGCATCAAGTGATGGCCTGGTGGAGCTCAAGGCCTCGAGTAGTGGTCTGGCGGAAGTATGGGCCTCACGTGATGGCCTTGTGAAGCACAGGGCCTCAAGCGATGGTCCGGTGGAAGTCCGGGCCTTAGGTGGTGGCCTGGTGGAGCACAGGGCCTTAAGTGGTGGTCCAGAAGAAGTCTGAGCCTCAGGTGATGTCCTGGTGGAGCACAAGGGCCTTAAGTGACGGTTCGGCGATATTTCGAGTCTTAAGTGGTGGCCTGGTGAAAGTCTAGGCCTCAGGTGGTGTCTTGGTGGAGCACAAAGCCTCAAGTGATGGTTCGGAGAAAGTTTGAGACTTAGGTGGTGGCCTGGTGAAAGTCTGTACCTCAAGTGGTGGTCCGACAAAGTCCGGGCCTCATGTTGTGGTCCTATGGAATTTCGGGCCTCAGATGGTGGTCCGGTAGAAATTTGGGCCTCAGGTGATGGCCTGGTGGAGCACAGAGCCTTAAGTGGTGGTCCGGAAGAAGTTTGGGCCTCAGGTGGTAGTTCGGTGGATTAACGGCGTCAGGCGGTGGTCCGGCTGAGGTGAGGGTCTCCAGTGGTGTTCCGTCGGAGCAACGACGTCAGACGGTGGTCTGACGGAGGTGAGGGCCTTCAGTGGTGGTCCGGCGGAGCAACGGCGTCAAGCGGTGGTCCGGCGGAGCAATGACATCAGGCGGTGGTCCAGCGGAGGTGAGGGCCTCAAGTGGTCATCCGACGGAGTAACAGTGTCAGGCGGTGGTCCGGCGGAGGTGAGGGCCTCAAGTGGTGGTGTAATATCAGTTTTTTTGCTCCAGGTTCGTCCGGACGAAGTCGGATCGTCCGGGACGATCGGTATAGGTTGTGGTTTGGCGAAGGTCCGGCAGTGGTCCAGCGAAACTCCGGCGGTGGTCGAGGAAGCAAGAGTGATCTCTTATATCTCTCTTTTTTTCTTAGGCTTAAGGGGTCCTTTTTCAAGAGGATAGGGAGCTCTATTTATAAATTTTGGGAATGACATTTCCCATTAATAGATGGAGGATCAAGGGCAATTTGGGAGTGGTTGGATGGACGACCGATGTTGAATCCCTTGATCATGAACCGTTTGATGGACATTTGAATGTCTTAGTGATGTTGGAATTCAGTGATCTTGGGCTCGTTGGATTCGTCTCATCGAGCCACTCAATTCAAATATAAGCTTGTTATGTTTGGAAACCATTTGGTAATCCAAATTGTTGCTTGAACCTTCCAACAGTGCTTCGGGTCCTTGATTTGGACTCATTTGGGCTCGAATTGAGTCGAATTTGGTGTTGTTGAGTTTGTATTTCCGAGACGCTCAGTTCAACTGTAAATTTGCTGAAATCGGAGTTTATATGCTCCTAAGTTTAACTTCGGAAGTTTCCAACATGATTTTGCATTGAGATTCGTGCCCGATCAAGATAATTTTTTGTGGACGTATCAGTAATGATTTTTTTACTTTTATTATTGATCATTTTGAGCTTTACAAATGATAAATGATCATTGAAGAGATTGATTTTATTGATTGAATGAAGTATGCATATTGATTCTTCTAGCCTTGTGTTGAAAGCTTTGGTGTGATTGGTTTACTATTAGACTTTTTGGCTCATTATGTGAATTTTAATGATTGCAAGTCAGCGAAGGAGTCAGGACTGTTAGAGTGAGATTGACAGAGATCCTTAGGCTTTATTTTAATTTTGTTTATATTTTATATTATTCTTTTGTAGTTAAGAGTTTGTGATAGTGTTGTAATTGTATTGATCTCCTTATATTGTATATTGATTTTAGGAGAATGAATATATAGCAATATTTTAAGCTATGCAATTCTTAGTTGTTTTCACTTGATATAAATTTATTATTTTGATGATTTATAAAAGTTCTTATTGATTAATTAAGAAGATAAAATATATAATTTTTCTTAATTTAATTCTGAGGAGTTACATTAAGAATCACATAACTTGGTAGAATTTGATCTTCCAAGGTCACTCATCATCATCCAAGCTAATAGGCTACCAATAGGCTGCCGCTGAAAACCCTTGATCCAATTATAAAAAGTGCAAACATCAAGAAGTGCACACCTTCTATACTCAGTCAAACTTCGGCTCATAGTCATCTTTGCCCAAAGGGACTCCCTAGTTGCACTCAAAGGTCCATACATAGCTTTAAGGACTCACAACCCATTCAGAGGACTTGCCCACAAAGACTCGTCTTGCCTGCTATATCTCGAGGAATCACTCAGCACATTCACCCATGAAAACTTACCCGGGGGACTCAGCCTAAAATAGAGGGCCATGTTAGAAGTAGAGAGCCATGTGAACAGCTACCAGCCTAGTCACACATTGAATATAGTCATAATAAACTTTTTTTTTTATATATAACTTTTTTGGTTTAGCCATCCATGTAATCCTTTAAGCCTTATAAATAAGTGATGAAGAGGCATATTCTAGATCTTTCCCTACATTTTGCTCTTTTGGTAAACTTTGAATTTCTCTCTCTCTCTCTCTCTCTCTCTCTCTCTCTCTCTCTCTCTCTCTCTCTCCATACTCATCTGAACCCCCATTAGTTGTCTAGTTCTTATCTAGAGTTTATTTACTAGTAAAGTTGGTTTCCATCTACGGATAAATTCGGATCCAATATTGAGTTTCATCTCCATTAATATCTTATAATTTGTTGAGCAAGATATCCTTATCTTGATATGAGAAAAAATATAAAAGGAAAAAAAAAAAAACTAAAAAGTTAAACTGATAAATAATTTTATAAAATCAAAACTAAGTTAAAAATCAACTTATGAAACCTAAGGAGTACTGAAGCGAGGTTGGGATAAATCTTATTTTATGTCCCTCTTGTTTATATTTTGCAGCTTTTGGTTTAAGTTGGGTGTGCACAGAACTTTATTCATTAATTACTATATTTTTTTAAGAGATAAAAAAACATGGGATAATTTATAACAAAAGTGACTTAATTATTAAATCTATTAGAAGTGCAATTTGACTTCAAATTATAGTAACAAAAAAGCGACTTACATAAATTTAAGGAAAAAAAATCCCTCTAAGATTGGTCTTCATTTGGTGATGCTTTTCAATCAAATTAATTAATTTTGATCCAATATGAAGTATTATAATTTAGGCTGGAGCGAAACATAAGAAAGGTGATGCTATAATGATTTTAACAGCACTATATCACCCAGACGTAGTGATAGACATCTTTTCAAAGCTAAGAAGGATTTGATGCCTATTAGGCCCAAATATTAAAGAATTATTAAAAAAAAAAAAAAATCCCCTTTTCAATTCATTCATTCAGATCGGCATTTCAAATTTTGATTGATAAATGAACATATCTGAAATTAATTGAAGATTCTCCTGCGAACTATGTTCTACTCTTTTTTTCTGGAATTTTGTCTTAATCTGTTAAATTAATTATTTTACTAATCATCACCTTGCGATTGAGTTAGTTGACTATTTTGATTTTGATTTTATTAGGCCATTGAATGGTTCCTGGACTGAATTTTATTCGCAATGGAAAGCTACTAATTATTTAGAATAATAATTCCTTGATAGGGAAGGTCAAGTTGCATCAGACCATTCCTTCTGCCGACCTAAAATGTTTTTTTATTTTCAAAATTGAAAGTACTTCCAGGTAAGCTGATCTAACTCAATTGAGATTTCGTTTCGGACGACTTTCTTACTGTTTCTTAAAATAAATTTTTAGTGAAAAAATTAAAATTCATGTACTAGAAAGTTGCTCCGTCCCAAACAAAACATGACTAAAGAAGTTGAACCAAAATCAATAACAAAAAAAGCTCTGTATACTTAACTAATAAGTTTTGGCATTCCTCTAAAGTTTGAACCACAGCCTTCTCTCATCAACATGAATTTCGGCAGACAAAAGTAGCTGCGCAAGAGGAACAAGTATCATCTGTAATTGTAGTTGACTGCACTACAATAACATTGCCGCTTCATTCCTTTTTACTCTTGTAACTCTTTTATTTTTCTGAATTGAAGGAGTCGTGAAATAGTTTTAACCACATGCTCTACTTCAGAGGGAGAAATAGCCAATAATTATGATAAAGCAACTGCACCTAAATGCATTTTACAAGTCAGCCAATTGGCTATCACAGCTTTTTTGCTCTTTCCGAGTGCATCATGTCTTCATCCTGGACTCCAAGGACAGATTAGGATTAGTGCTTGCTGTCCCACATCGAACAGTTGTAACATAAGCATATTCCACTTCAGCAAACAGAGCATTTAAAACTCACGTTGATATTACCTGCAGAGGTATTCCTAGCGATGGTGATGAATGAGCTTTTTGTGGCATTGATGGAGTACCCATGAAATGATGAATCTTGTCATCGAAAGCAAGATTCTGCATCTCTCCTCTCCTCTCCATGAGCAATTTCATATGGCGCTCAAGAAGATTGTTTGCTCATCAGTTGGCTAACATCTGATTTGGCAATTTCAAATGTTGCATGCCAGGATGACCGCCATCAGCTACATAATCATGGAAGATCCCCCTTGCCACTATGATGAACCAAAAATCAGATCCCTTTTATATTTTGGCAGCTTTTCTTGCGCTACAATTTAGTGAGTATTCAAGTCAATGGAAAACAAAATTGAAAAAACTCTGCCAAACATCTTAAGAGTTTTAAGTAAAAAATTCAAGGAAAAAACAAGAGGAAGAAACGGCAACAAAATTTTATAAACAGTCGGTCAAAACTTTAGATTTTTTTTTTATTATTGAGCAAATTTTCACTAGTACTCTGTCTTGTTAAGTATTAACAATTAAAAATCTTAAAAAAAAAATGTTTAGGACATGTACTTCAACTTCCAGTTCATGATGCTAAACAAGCCAGGAAGTATTTTACACATTGTATATGATTAATTATCAATGCTTTATCATCATCATTAATTTCCCTTATAATTAATAGTGTATACTGTACAGCTCAATATGGAGGCACAGTCAACTCGTAGGGATCAGCTCAAAGAAGCACTCATCCAAAGCATGCCCAGAGGAGAACCCACTTTAACAAGATTTGATAAGGTTAGGCACTCGTCCAAATAAAACTCGACTCAGCAGGACTCAAACCAGAATGACTCTCCTTTTCAAGGCAATCATTTCAAAGGAGCTTGCCTCCACCAAAGGACCGCTCACCCCATCAACACGAGATGCTCACCTACTCAGACTCAGTTGTGGCGACCATGCCTTCTCAATCAGGACCTTGATTTAAGAGGCACTGGCCAAAGTCACTCGACAAATGCCCTAGCAAAAACCCAAGCCAAGTCAAATATATCAAGACACTATTAATCCCAATTAGTCCATATGTTTGCAAAATTCAAGCATTGTACTACTTTATTTTTAGATATAGCATTTCTTGTAGCCTTCCCATCACTATAAATAACATGTTATGAGGTATTTTTGGAACCATTTTTGAGCCACTTGAGAATGAAATTGAGCATAGATAAATTTCTTCTTATTTGCCACACCACTCTTTCTTTCTTTATGTGTCACCTTAGCTAATCTTGATAGTAAGATCAATGTATCACCACAGACAAATTTGGATTCAACATTCTCCTAGAAGAGAGCTTAAACAGATGTTATTAATAAGAAGTCAAGCAGTACATGAGATGGAACACGAGAAGATAAAGCGACCAAAACTTTGCAACCCATCATGACTTGATGGAGATAAAGGAGAGAATCATGAGAATGATAAAATGGAGCATTGGAGCGAGTCCATCGAGAGAATCTGCACTTGAACGAGTTGGAAGGATCAATGAACTTAGTATGTCAAAGAGCACAACATAACAGAAGAGCATTGACCTCAACACCTGTGATAGATGATACCCACAATCATACTAGCGAAAATTGGCAAAGGAGAAAAGGGGAGTGGTAGCTAACCAATACATTTTACAAGGAGATAATGGAAGCCTAGGCACCAGCGAAACTCAAAATATCCCACCTAGAACCATAACAAGAGAAGTCAGATCCTGCCGATCATGTTGTCTACTTTGACTCAACCACCTTGCTAATGAAGGTCAACGACATGTTAAAATTAAATCTAATCTTCAAAGGAGTTATCCCCCAAGTAATTCTCAGGCCTTCCCCTTGGCGTTGTCACGTCATTTGTCAAGTTTAAAAATATATTTTTTCGCATTATTCTAGAGCACCTTGAAGCCCCTCAAGAGCTTGAAAGCACTCTCAAAGACAGGAGTTAGGTGAGTCCATGCAGAATTTTATTGTCAAGTTCCAAAGAGAGATGTCGGAAATGAAAGACCTGAAGCTGGCTGCTGGTCAAGCAAATCTCACCTAAGGCTTGAGAGAGGTCATTTAGGTATACGCTTGGTTTGTAGCAACCAAGGATATAGGTAGTTATTGAACTCATAAGTAGCCATATCAACATTGAGTATAACAACATGGCGAAACCATCCAACTATTTAGCCCAAAATTGAGCACCAAGCATTATCGCTCGTGACCAAGGAGCAGCAACAGAAGTTACCCAAGGGTGCATCGACCAGAGAGGATATAATGAGGACATCCACCATAGATTTTCACGTACTTACCATCGGCGAAATCATAGATCGACGGTTATGTTTCATAGTCTCTATTTATGATGTTTTAGTGCATTTCTTTTATTTATTTTTCAATTTTCCACTTGTACCAGTATGAAGGATTTTTGTCATGTTGTAGCCTGAGGGCATTTGTGTCTTTTATATTTTGTGTTTTGGAGGCCTATATATGAAAGCCTAGTCATTGTATTTTTGCTAAGGATGAATGATAAATATGAATAAAAATTTCAGCTTTCTTGTTCTTGATCTCTTTGTGAGTTCTTGAGAGGAGAAATCCTAGGAGAGGGCCACGAATCACCTGTCAGCCGCTGGTGGATTCCAGGACTCGCGGTTAGTACTCGTAGTATTTTCCTATCGTATCTTTCTTTCCCCTACATCCGGCCACCTCTTCTTCCCCAAACACCCGCTGGCCACTTCAAGTCCCCAAGCCGCCGGTCCTCTTCAACAAGATCCCTTCCACTTAACCCACACCCCTTCCTCCTTAGCCAAATGCCACCCCAAACCCTACTCGTCGGCCTTCCCAACCCATGGATCCAAAATTGATTGTCTTGCCTCTTTCCAAAAGTGGAGGATGAATATTAGGAGGGAGCTCCAACTCAAAATTTGATTTCAAATTCACATTTTAAATTCTTTCCTAAATTGACATAATCCATATTAGGAAAGTGCTCAATTCGTGGATCTAAGTTACCTAGCCCAAGCCCTTGGCCGACGGCTTGAAGCCTCCATCCGCCGGCCCCTTGCTCCACCACCTAAAGCCGTCGACCACATCCGTCTCCCCCACAATAGCCGCCGACCACATAATTCTCTCCAAACTTTTGAATTCGAATCCACCATAAATGCTTTCTTAATTTAGCCCCACTAATTTAGGGCGAGAATTAAATTCAAATTCAAATGTTTGAATTTCAAAATTCTTCTTAAATTCTCCTCCTTTAATTTAGGAAAACCCCCCAATTAACTTAAATCTAAAATTAATTTCATATTTAAGTATTCAATCCCCTTAATTGCTTGCGCCTACCTCCTTAATGCCTAACCCCTCTCTCTCTCCTCTCTCCTTGGCCGGCCCCTTCCCCCTCCTCTCTAATTAATTAGGTCCCACAAATTAAGGATTTAATTAATTCAATCTCATCCCCACTTTTCTTCCTTATTCCCACTCATTTCAAATTCAAATTTCAAGAAAATTACTCTCTAATTACTCACTAGATCTGAAAATATTTTCAGATTTAACCCTTTTCCCTTCTTCACCTTTGCTTGGTCGAACCAATCTGATCCCTTCCCCCTCTCACTCTCTACTTTCTCTCTTAGACAATCATGCATGGCCGACCCGGATGTTGATCATGGGTTCGTAGAGGATTCCCTGGACCGGACCAACATTCTCCGATCTCCATTCTTCGATTTTAATTTGGACATCGACGACTCCGTGGAAAGCTACATTGAATGCATCATCTTCACGTTGGCACCGTCAATTGAGGAACACCTCCCAACCGGATCGTGGATGATCGTGGGACGTCAACCTATCCATCCGTTGCCGGCTTCTGTGAACTCTTTCCCTCACTCTTTATTTTCCTCGTTACTTTTAATTGTGAATTTAATTGATTCACTGAGATCGTGTTAGTCCTCCGCTAAAGCCTAGCAAATTATAGAGTTGTGCGAGAGATCCTTCATAGTATTAATCTCATTGTTAGTCTAAGGATTTATTGTTGAAATTTTTCATGTATACAATGTCAGACTAATTGATTATTTTACGGGCTTCTACACATGTGATTTAGCTTAAGCTTATGTCACCGCTCTTTGTGTTTTATGTTGTCATTCGAAATTACTATTAAGATATAATTATTATGCTCTAATTCTTAAGTGTGCAAATTCCTTAATCTAATCATCCTTGCATGTTTGGTTTCACATCATATTGGTATCAGAGCATGGTAGGCATGCATAACATGTACTAGAAGTCACCCTAGGGGTTTGTCTATCCATAAGCTATAGTATTTCATGCATATCATCATTTAATATATTCTATTTCACTGTTATGCTTGCTTTCCACACATTTCTTGCTCTCATTTAGTGAACATTAGGCTAGTTTCTTAAGTGTTTAGGTGCTGTCCTCAACCTAGCAACCTTCCTAATTGCCTTTGTCACTTAAGTCCCTCTTGTAGCTTGCTGTCCAGTAGTTTCCTGCACCATATAGAGAGTCATAATGGTGTTTTCTCCTTGTAGAGTGTTGTCCCTTACACCCAATCTTCATTAGGTATCACTTAGCGCTTCCCAATGGACCCGATAGGGCTTCAAAAGAAGTTAGATGACCTCGTTAGTCTAGTGGGCTCTATAACTAAAACCATTAATGAGAAATATGTGGACTCTTCCCACTCTAGGAATGTACCCTATTCGACCAATCATGCTAGTCGGAAGATGCCCCACTCTGCTTATCAACCTAGACCTGAGCCTAAACCACAACAGCCTTACTTAGAGATAAAGCAAAGAAATATGAATAAGGCCTACCTGGATAATATTAACTTGATCTCGAAAGAAACCGATCTGACCTTGAGCATGTTGAGATTAAATTCGGAAGATTCTGATTTAATTATATCTCATACTGATTTGACTTCAAATGATTCCGACTTAATTTTGAATAACTCTGATGGTGATGAGAATAAGCTTGAGTTAAAGGCGATTTAACTGAATTTACTACCTGATTTAAATCCTGATTTAACTGACCCCGAAGCCACTCATCTTAGGGTTATAACTAAACCTGACCATATTGAGCATATTAATATGAATTCGGAAGACAGTAATTTGAATCTGAATGATTCTGAACCTAATTGGAAAAATGAGCCTCCTCGTGTTTTATTGGAATCTATTGTAGGAGTTGCTCCTTTCGATTTACCTTTGAAAAAGAGTGTCTGTCTTGATTGGATTTATCTCACCACACCATTCCTCGTACCGACTTTAATGATAGAGAGAGTATTATCCCATACTTTCTTGTCACCTCTCTAATTGTTGTGCCCACATCTGTTTTGGACACTCTACCTCATCTTTTGAGTCTCATAACTGCTAGTGACTCTTTGGGCTATCCCATTATGGTTGTGAGTCAGGACCCATCATCTTATTTTGTTCCTGAGTCATCCATTTTACCCGCTATTTTCTTGTCCTTCCCTGTTAAAGACCACCTCTCTCCTAGTTGGATAAATTTGCTAGATTACATTGCTGCCCTTGGGAGACTATCTATGACCCTAGCTGAAACTCCCTATGGCCATGCCCTTTTTGCTAAGGATTTCTTCATTGCTTCTCCTACACCAGTTCCCTTAAACATGGAAACTTTATGTCCTCTCATTTTGTGACTGATCCATCTTTACCCCTATCTATGTGTGCTTGTGAGTCTGTATATTTTTATGTCTGTTTTTTGTTGAAATTGTCTCTGTTTAAAACTTTTGTATGAGCACACAATTCTTGTCATTCATCATGCACACCGGGTCTCTTGCATCTACATTTGCATCTCATTTTCAGGAATTGCAAAAGGAGATTAATAAGAAAATTTAATAATGCTAATTATAAGCTTAATGCGGATCATAAGTAAAGATTTAAAGAATTCAAGGTTGACAATTTTGTTATGATACAGATTCTTCTGGAGTAGTTCCCACAAGGAACCGTTAAAAAATTACATGGTAGAAGCGCAACCCCATTCAAAATAATATTAAAGATAAATAGTAACACTTATATGTCATACATTCTCGAAGGTTTCAACTTTAATCATACATTTAACATCGAAGATCTATTAGCCTTTGAGGGACCAGAGTTTAACCCTGCAAATCCAATAAACATTGAGCCTTGTGTGACCATACCTAGTGAGAACCCTAACCTACCTCCACTTCCAAAAATTTCTACTTTACCTAATACGGAGGAGATGGAAGCAATACTTAGTGATGAAATCATCTCCACTAAAGATGGTGGGCGCCAAAGGTACTTGATCCAATGGAAAGGGAAATCAGAGATGGAAAACACATGGATGAATCGCGAGGAGATACAGAGATTGGACCCTGACCTGCTGGAGCAATATGAGATTTCACGGGATACTCGACGGGGTCGAGCTTTCTCCCACCTGGGGAGAATGATGAAGACATCCACTGTCGATTTCCATGTACTTACCATCGGCGGAATCGTAGATCGACGGCTACGATTCATAGTCTCTATTTATGATGTTTTAGTACATTTATTTTATTTATTTTTCAGTTTTTCACTTATACCCCTATGGGGGAATTGTGTCATGTTGTAGCCTAAGGGTATTTGTGTCTTTTATATTTTATGCTTTGGAGGCCTAGTCATTGTATTTTTGCTAAGGAAGAATGATGAATATGAATAAAAATTTCAGCTTTCTTGTTCTGGATCTCTTTGTGAGTTCTTGAGAGGAGAAACCCTAGGAGAGTGCCACGCATCACCCGTCAGCTGGTGGATTTCGGGACTCGCGGTCAGTACTCATAGTATTTTCTTATCATCTCTTCCTTTCCCCTACATCCGGCCACCTCTTCTTCCCCAAACACCCGCCGGCCACTTCAAGTCCCCAAGCTGTCAGTCAACCTCAACAAGATCTCCCACTTAACCCACACCCCTAGCCAAATGCCACCCAAATCCCAAACCCTACCTGCCGACCTTCCCCTCCCATGGATAAAAAATTAATTATCTTGCCTCTTTCCAAAAGTGGAGCATGAAGATTAGGAGGGAGCTCCAACTCAAAATCTAATTTCAAATTCAGATTTTGAATTCTTTCCTAAATTGACATAATCCATATTAAGAAAGTGGTCAATTTATGGATCTAAGTTATCTAGCCCAAGCCCTTGGCCGCCGGCTTGAAGCCTCCACCCGCCGGCCCCTTGCTCCACCACCTAAAGCCGCCGGCCACATCCTTCTACACCACAATAGCCGCCGGCCACATAATTCCCTCCAAACTTTTGAATTCAAATCCACCATAAATGCTTTCTTAATTTAGTCCCATTAATTTATGATAAGAATTAAATTCAAATTCAAATATTTGAATTTCAAAAATCTTCTTAAATTATCCTCCTTTAATTTAGGAAAACCCCCCAATTAACTTAAATCTGAAATTAATTTCATATTTAAGTATTCAATTCCCATAATTGCTTGGACCCACCTCCTTAATGCCTAACCCCTCTCTCTCTCTCCTCTTTCCTTGGCTGGCCCCTTCCCCCTCCTCTCTTTAATTAATTAGGTCTCATAAATTAATGATCTAATTAATTCAATCCCATTCCCACTTTCCTTTCTAATTCCCACTCATTTCAAATTCAAATTTCAAGAAAATTACTCTCAAATTACTCACTAGATCTGAAATTATTTTCAGATTTAACCATTTTCCCTTCTTCCCCTGTGCTTGGCCGAACCTACCCGATCCTTTCCCCCTCTCACTCGCTACTTTCTTTCTTAGACAATCATGCATGGCCAACCCGGATGTTGATCGTGGGTTCGTAGAGGATTCCCTGGACCAGACCGACATTCTCCGATCTCTATTCTTTGATTTTAATTTGGAGGCCGACGACTCCGTGGAAAGCTACATTGAATGCATCATCTTCACGTTGGCGCCGTCAATTGAAGAACACCTCCCAACCAGATCGTGGATGATTGTGGGACATCAACAAATCCATCCGTCGCCGGTTTCGGTGAACTTTTTCCCTCACTCTTTATTTTCCTCGTTATTTTCAATTGTGGAATTTAATTGATTCACTGAGATCGTGTTAGTCCTCCGCTAAAGCCTAGTAAATTATAGAGTTGTGTGAGGGATCCTTCATAGTATTAATCTCATTGTTAGTCTAGGGATTTTTTGTTGAAACTTTCCATATATGCAATATTAGACTAATTGATTGTTTTACGGGCCTCCTACACATGTGATTTAGCCTATAAGCTTATGTTACCGCTCTTTCTGTTTTATGTTGTCGTTCGAAATCAGTATAAAGATATAATTATTATGCTCTAAATATTAAGCGTGCAAATTCCTTAATCTAATCATCATTGCATGTTTGGTTTCACATCAGGATATCACACTTCCCCTAGATTCATACCAATCATTAGAGGGCGATGTTACCTGCAAGACTGCCGAGCATAGCGGTTCCACCACCAATATTTAAGGGCCTAAAAGGGATAAACATTGAGATCTACATTAATGATCTATAAGTGAAAAGAAAATCACCAGAGCAACACTTTTCGAATTTAAGGGAGACATTTGTGATATTTAAAAGGTATAATATGTGGCTTAGCCCTTTAAAATATATTTTTGGTTTAGAATTGAGCAAGTTTCTAGGATTTCTGCTCACCCCAAAAGTGATCAAGATGAATCCCTACAAGATGAAAGTTATATTGGACATGTCATCGCCGAGGTCGATCAAGAAGATGAAGCAACTTAGAGGGCAATTCATTGGCCTCGACCGCTTTATCTCGAAGTTGGATGAGGGACTCCCTCGCCGAATAAGAAAAGCGAGCAGAGGCCGGGGACGAATTTTCGGAGCCCACAGAGGGCAATTCATTGGCCTCGACCGCTTTATCTCGAAGTTGGATGAGGGATGCTTGCCCTTCTTCAGTCCTCAGAAGGTCAAAGCATTCTGCATGGGACTAAGAATATAAGTCTGCCATCCAACATCAAAAAATATTTTTGTCCTCACCGCCGTTTTTGCAAAGCCCCCAACCTAGAGAAGATTTGTTGTTGTATCTCGAAGTAAGCTATGATGTAATAAGCTTGATTCTGGTCATAAAAGATGGAAGCAATGGCCTATCTATTATGTAAGCAAGATGCTTAGGTGGGTCGAGCTTAGGTATCCCATCATGAAAAAGCAAGCATGGGCACTGATTATCTTAGCTCAACAACTCTAACATTACTTCCAAATGTATCAAATTCAAGTTATTACTGATGACTCACTAAAATAATATTCGTCATGCCAAACCATTTAGAAAGATTATTAAACTGGCTAGTCAAGTTGAGCAAGTTTCAAATCACTTATACCCTTGGAGAAAATGTTAGTCTTCACTATAAGAGGGTCTTCTCAATGGATTGTTGCTTGCCCACTTGTGTTGTCCAATCACCTCATCGAGGTCACGCCTATTGTATTCTGTGAATGATAACAAGAATTATTCATCCAATAAACTAAGGGGAACATTTACGAGTCAAACATAAAGATCCTACGACTTAGCGTACAAACCAAGTGCCCACTTCGTAAGGGCAAAGGCATCGAACTCCCTAGGCTAATGACCTAAAAACTCACTCGTGGTTAAGTAAATTCTAGATTCATTGGAGAGCAACGACATCAAACCCCAAAATATGAACAACTAAAAAACATAGAAGAAACTCTTAGGAATTACGCTAACCATTGTAGGGGCCTGGCCTAATTCCATGGGTGGTGAGACATATAGATGTGTTTAAACGCCTCTTGATGAGAGGCATCCCCTCGAAGTCAAAAAATTGAGTTGCTTTTGCCTTGCCTAGCCACAACCGCTCTCATCCCTATCATCTCCATTAGCTTCCAAGACTTCTACACATTGCCTTCTATTGCCTTACGCTTGTGGAGGAGGACCCTTCATAATATGCGATCATCAACATTGCCAAACTTTAAAGGAGCTAACTCAACCATTCTTTGTGCAAGCCAAAGCAACGAAACAAGAAAGTGAGGAAAGTGAGGGATGAGATCGGAGCAATCTCCCTTGCCTCTAGTCATAGGCAATGATAGTACAAGAGTTAAATTGATGTTATTAAGGGATTTTAGACAAAACAATCTTCCCAAGGAAAGAACATAAGTAAGGCGATAAATTTTATTTAATTCTCTTCTGTTGGTAAGTAGGAATAATAAATGTTTTTTCTTTATCTAATTTTCTTCACTTTTTTGCAAGTTGATCTCCAAAGGAGCACGAGAATCGGGGTATTAAATGTACACCGAAATAAGTGGGTACAGACAACTCTTAGGGATTAGCTAGAGAAGCACTTGTCCAAAGCATTCCCCGTGTAGAGAAGAACCTCCCTTATCAAGATTTGGCAATGGCAGGCACTTGCCCTAGTGAAACAAGTCTCAGTAGACTTTAACCAAGGAGGAACTTGGCTGACCAAGGCTATCATCTAAAAAGAACTTGTCTTTTCAAGGTGATCATATCAGAGGAGCTCACCTCCACCAAAGAACTAATGCTCGCCCCATCAATAAGCAATGTTCACCTACCCAAACTTAGTTATTGCAATCAACCCCGCTTAGTTTGCACCTTGATCTAAGAGAAACTCATTGAAGGCACTCAACGAAGAACTCACTAGAGCTGCTTACAAAGGGCACTCGACGAAGACACTTGTTAGAACTTGAGCTAAATCATATATATGATTTTTATAGTTATCATGTGACTGATTTAGAGTTGGGGTAATCGGGAAGATTAGCGAGTTGAGTTAACTTATAATTTATTTATTTTTTTAATTCTATTTAAATCAACAACATTTATGGTCCTCATAAATTTGTTAAAATTACAGCTAAATGAATTTTATTTTAGTTGCAAGCATAGAGTTTTATGATTATTACTGTTAGATGCCATGTAAATTCATGCATAAAGAATAAATATTGAGCGTATGATTTAGTCATGAAAGTGATTATTAAATTATGAGATTTATAAGTTCATTGAGATATACTAAATGACAGAGATCAATATATGACGGTTATGATGCAAACTAATAATTTTTTTTACATAAGTGGTGGAAGATTTCAATTTATTATAAGAAAAGGCTTAGAAGGGTTAACTTATGGTTACCGATATGTCCATAATGGTAAAGACCTAAAGTATTAAAGATAAACTGATTCTTTGAAAAATAATTAATTTGTTGAAGATGATAAATTTAATTATTTTGGTTGCTAATAATTATTGAGTAAAGCATTAAATATCTAAGTGATTTAGATTCTTTTGAATCTAACATTGTGGAGCAATACATGTTGAAGCGTGAAAGATTTGTGTCAATATCGAAATGTTCGGCTACTTTTGGTTTCAATCTAATAGGTGACTCTTTAATGAGTAAGAGATAAGCATATCTTTCCTTATTAGGGGTATCTCTTACTACTCATTATATATGAATAATATATGATAAAATGAATTTACTTCAGCGTTTGTGACGGACCGGAAAATCGCCTATATACGCCTTTATTGCACATGGTGGGATGGGACCTCGGTGCGGTACCTATGACGAAGCGGGGTCACTCATAAGTACCTCCAAGCGAGGGAAAAACAAACTGTCTTTTTAAACATGTACCGAAGACCCCATACACGCCTTTATTATGCGTGGTGGGAGGAAAGATCACGTCCGCGGTGTCCTCGTCCGAGGACACCTACTATACACGCCTTTATTGCGCGTGGTGAGAAGGCCCAGTTTCTCGTAATTTTCCCCTAAACGGGGGAGACGCCGGGAGGCTGCCGAAATTTCGGGTGAATGTACGATCACACTCGGACCTGTTTGAACTCAAAAGAACAAAAGCTGGACTCCAATGAACAGTGACTTGTGGACTTTTGAACTTGATTGAACACGAGCAGGGGACATGAACAAAATTCAAATGATTAATAAAAGATCAAATCCAAATAAGAATAAAATCAAATTGAAGCTGGATTCAAGTCAATTTTAACATGAAAATGAATCTGCAAAGGCTCCAGAAGACTTTGAATAAAAAATAAACATACAATTGAACTCAAAGGACTGCACTTGAACATGTATTCCGAACTCAAAACTGGTACAAGATGCGGAGAGCAAGGAACTCAAATTGAACTCAAGTTGGACCCAAACTTGATATGAGCAATAAAGGACCTGAACTCAAGGGACCTGAATTTGAACGGGATGCAATGAGCTGAACCCGTAACGACACACAAGACTCGAGTGTGAGTTGAACCTTGAACTCGGGAGCGATGGAATACATAGGACTGGGACTTTGGATGAATGAACCAGTCAAAGTCTAAGTGCACAGTCGTCCAAGCTAACAACAAGTTGCAAGTGGGAGATGAAATCCTGATGCTCACAAAAAAAATGCAGCGAACTCCTACGACAATCCCTA
Source organism: Dendrobium catenatum (assembly GCF_001605985.2). Classification (NCBI taxonomy): domain Eukaryota; kingdom Viridiplantae; phylum Streptophyta; class Magnoliopsida; order Asparagales; family Orchidaceae; genus Dendrobium; species Dendrobium catenatum. Next base: position 57,279 of record NW_021319215.1, read on the forward strand.
CGAATGCCTGTTGATTGAAGAAGGCAAAACTGTCAATTAATAACAAAAGGTCCGTCCCCACGAACAAGTACAACCATCAATCCACCTGAGATTGGTGAAAGGTGGATAAGGTGTAGGGACAACTGCTCTTCTACAAATACTATTAGGAGGGTGTAGAGTATACAATGGTCCCCTGCAAATGAATACTTGTGGATAACAACAGTGGGCATCTCGTAAAGCACAACGAACCACTGTGGGCATAAGTACGGATATCACCTACGACAGTGGTGATCAAGATCTTCAAGTACGTCGGGTACAAGGGCAACTTGATGTATGAAAAAGGACACCCCATGGCAGAAGAGAGGAAATGTTTGAACAAATTAGAACTAAACTTCCTGGTATTCCAAAGTCTCTTCTTAGTTTTATACTTAAGAAGAAAACAGTTCTGGTGCCCACAAACACCGGAAATAACAAATCCATTACACTGATGATCTTAAAAAGAGTTCTCTACAAAGCAACAAACTTCAAAATCCAGAAGAAATCTTCCCCGGTGAATGAGAAAGGGGGATTCAACATCAAAACGCAATGCCACCGGATCTGCAACACTTATGCAAGCAGACAGAAGGCATCTACAATCTACTATCCTACGCCACCGGATCTGCAACACTTATGCAAGCAGACAGAAGGCGTCTACAATCTACAATCCTACGCCACCGGATCTACAACACTTATGCAAGAAAACAGAAGGCATCTACAATCTACAATCCTACGCCACTGGATTCGCAACTTCTATGCAAGCGGATAGAAGGCTTCTACAAATACTTTCAAAATACCCCTGCACGTGCACCGTAGCTTGTATACACAAAGGGGTATGTCAAATCAATAAAATTCCCAAATACCCGCATGGGCCCCGGCAAGCGTGTTATTGGTACACACGTGACGTCTAGGGATGCTGCGTGGGTTGACAAGTGAATTCAAGTTCGAACCCGATCCTTCTATACGGATATATATGAGTCGACAGGGTTCAAACTTTCAAACAAATACACGGCTGTGGCGACCAGTGTATTTGTTTTAATACATTCATATTAGGCCTTTAAGGCTTATAATCAAGAGAATTCACTAAACAAAGGCATGAAGCCTACGAAACCCGATCCTCCTAAGCAGATAAATAGAAGTAGACAGGGTTCAAACTCTCGGGTAAATATACGATCACGAATGTGATCGGAATATTTATTTTATACATTCATATTAGGCCTTCAAAGCCTAAAATCAAAAGAATTTATTAACAAAGGCCCAAAGCCTACAAGAAATCCGATCCTCGATCAACAGCTTGGTTGAGTTGACAGAGTTCAATCAATAAAGAAAAATGACCCCAAACACCCCGATGATGACCGCGTTGATTGAAGATCTCAATCGGAGGGGTTAATTTCAGGCATTTTCAAATGCTTTCTAAAAGTCCACTCAAAATCCAAAACTCCAGAAAATACCAAAACCAAAATATTTAAAATTGAAATAAATCTATCAATTGCTTAAAGCAAAATTCATCCACCCTCCACAACAGTTTGTCGGGGTGGACAAATCAAAATCAACTTCAGCTCACAAAGAGCTAAATGCCTAGTCGAAAATATCACTATGATCCTTTCTCAAACAATCTTCTGCCAGTAAGGACGTGGAACGTGTCGTCTAACCGGCGGTTTGCCGCCAAATGGCACCACAGGATAAACGGTTATGACGACCCGGGGCCCTCTGAAACGAGTGGTTTTGCCACCAAATGGCACCACGATATACCGGTTATGGCCAGAGCCAATACGCTCCTTATTGGCATCAAATCCTTGAGATATGAATCAATAGGATATGATTGATAGGGCAAAAAGCCCTCTGTCAGCTAAGGTAACGCTGACTATATATATATTAGGGTTTGAAAAATAATAAATGACTAATGAGCTATCGATGGATGTATAAATATCGTATGTTTGTATTTGCATTCAAATGCAATGATTATTGATTGGCACATATAGCTCTTTATGAATTTTGTTATATAAGAAGCTTTAACAAATGAAATATATATTCAAAAATCTCATAGCTAATACATTGTTTGAAGCTATTCTAGTCTAGTGTTTATTTTTCACTTAAATCCCTCTCTTTGCTCATATTTATGCCATACCTTGACATTTATGTTTTACTTAGTAGGGTTTTACCTACTAAGTTTGTTCTTGCAAACTTACACTTATTACTTCAAAATTTGAAGTTGCTAGTTGTGTTGTTACTAGAGGAACTTCTAGGTTCATACATCAAGCTCATCTTTGATAGGTATTTAAGGTTAGAGTTATCTAATTGATTTAATTGTATAGTTGAATTTCATTATATTTGGTGGTCATTTATTATATTTTTGGGTTTAGATGCTTTGACGATTTATTAGTAAAGAAAAATTATTATAGTTTTATATTTCTATTGCTTTGAAGTTATTTTGTATATTTAGTTCAGCTCGCACCCTATCATTGGGTTCTTGTGATTTTTTTTTTCCAGACCCAGTGTTGGGGTGTGACATTATCAACATCATTAGCCTTATTCCAAGTAGTCCCAACTATTTGGGATCAAAATATCCTGCCAATCTTTAACAGGACAATGCTCTCTCCCTCAAAAAGATTATTAATAAATGCTTTCTATCTTCTACGACTTCCTTATGGTCAACAATAACTTTAAGTTGCTTAGAATCTGAAAAGTTGCGATTCTGTCACAAATTTAACATCCTCCAAAGGCCCAACTTTATTGCAAAACAGGTGCATAGAACTAATCATACCGTCCTTGATTTTAAGCAAACCTCCATTTCTAGGGGAAAATACAATTACAGCAATTGCATAATTGCTAACTGTTTTCAACATCACAATTTTTCTTGAGAAATGTTCAATTGTATAATCATTTTATAAGATTAGATGATGGAAAAAGAGCTAATACTGTAAGCAAGATTCTCAATGCAACAATATGAAAAAAAAAAACAATCTACACATTCTACTAATATATAACTTTACCAGAAGAGCCTTCTGTTCAAATGAAAAAAAAAAGGGTTTGTACTATTGAGAGGCTATAGCATACAGGATCAATTTCAAAACCAATAAATAATTAAATTCACTACCCATCTGACTGAATTTTCAAGCTCTTTGAACAACAGAGGGTATGCAAGTCTTTTACAACCTATTCAAAATATAGAAGCACAATAAAGCAACTGATGTCCCTATGAAACATTGCTATCCATCAGTATATTATATTTTCTTGATAACCTCATGCAATCAACGTACGTCCAAGGTAGTATTAATAATAAGAAGCTCGAGCCAATTATGTAAACATTCTTCTTGGTTATCAATTTCAGTCCTCCAAAGAAAGGCCATACGGATTACTAGGAAAAATATGTCCAATTTCATGCCTAACAAAACTAGAGAACTTCGTCGAAAATAAGATGTGACATATAGTAGATCCTGAACATATTATAGATAGTTTTTCATAAGTGAAGCCATCCAAAGAAAATAAAATGTTATAGGATTAGAAATAACATGTACTATTCAACACCTCATTGTAAAAGAATGTAAACAAGATTCTTGAAACAAAATGCAAAATGTTTGAAAGTAGAAGCAAAAATATCAGAGTCAGAATATTAACTAGCTAAAGCTTATGACGGTTCTGGAGTTTAGAGTGGTACCTGTCGTAACCCATGGATACTTTAGTCCTGTAAATCATTTTTGGCTTCAACAATGGAAAACATCAAAGAAAATGAAATCATTGACGTCGTAAATATTTTCCTAGATGATCACTCATCATGTTGTGCTATCTCTACTTTAAGCACTTAACGTGACAAACGCTAAGCATAATTTTTAAGGCCCTCGGCCAGTATATTTCTGACCCTGTCAGTATCAACATCATATACTCTCATGGTTCCAATTCTTGTTTCTGAATCACTGTTACCAATCAACAAACCATGAGTGTCTGGATCAGGCACCCAACCTCTCCCTAGCGTCCAGTCCAAAAACTTACAAGCCGCAGACTTTTGACCATCTTTCAGTAGGCTAGAGATAATTAAATTACAAATTAACGGGCCAAGCATAACTCCAGCTTCAATTAGCTTTTCCAAACTATGAGCCACCAAATTCAAGGTGGAACATTTTGCAAAATCTTCAATTAGCCTCTCAAGTTTTTCAGATGAAGGAATGAGACCATCATCAACCATTTGATTGAACAAATCAGTAGCAACCCTACTTCTGCCTCTCATACACAATCCATGAATGAGAATACAGTACGTTGTCAGGTCTACAGTACAGCCATCAACAAACATTTGTGCAAGGACTGGTAAGATGTATCTCTCTTTGTTTAATTCCAACAATTGAATCATAATTGGTCTGTATGTTGAAGAATTTAAGCAACTACCATTACATGATGCAAGTAAGCGAACTTTTATAGCCTCATCCACCTTTCCCATATCACAAATATCATTGATTAATATGTTGAGAGAATTTATACTGGGAGAACAGCCCCTAGAAACAATATGATAAAAAACCTCAGCAGCCTCTTGAATCTTCTTGACATGGCAAAGTCCCTCAATCAACTCAGAGCAAGACGTCAAATCCAAATACATGGCCTGAACCGATTCCTGCTTGAAGATATTGAAAGCTTTTTCAAATTCAGCATTCCGACAGTATCCAGTTAAAAGAGAAGAGTAAGTTACATTGTCTGGCATATTAGAAAAGACAATCATCCTACATATAACTTCAAATGCTTTTCTAACATCCCCTTTCTTACAAAACCCATAAACGATAATATTCCATGAAATTCCATCAGCAACTCTTTTTTCAAGCATCTCTACAAGAAGATCGATCCCCTCTGATAATCTATCCATATCACAAAAACTGCTCAGCAATACATTGTAAGGTTCAACTGGACAATTGTTATTTCCATTAAGAAATTCCATTGCTTCATGCAAATTTCCTAACATGCAATATCCATTTACAATATGCACATAACTGCTGGCACTGGGAGCAATCCCCAAGAGATTCATTTCAACAAGCATTTCAACTGCGTCTTTAAGCTGTAGATTTTCAGACAAACAGTCAATCAAAGCACTGTATACATACAGATCAGGTGAATTCCCGTCATCTTTCATCATCTTAAACAACTTAATACTTTCATCCATTCTATTAGCACCACAAAACAATGGTATAATTCTTGCATAAAACTCACGATCTGGACTGCATTTAAACTGAAGCATCGTGTTCCAAATCTCAACAGCTTCATCTATTCTTCCGCCAGAGCAAAGACTAGCAATGATTAACTCAAAGGTCCAACTATTTGGACTGCAATGCTTCTGTTTCATTCTCGAAAATTGGATTAGTGCAGAATCCAGCCGACCTGTCTCACACAGACCTTTTATTACATAATTCAAGGTGTCAACATCAGGAAGAATTTCAGCCTTCACCATTTCCTTGTAAACAAACATAACTGAGCCAAAGTTATCACTTTTTGAGACAAGGACGCGGAGCAAAAGATTGCAAGTCGACACCGATAACCTTAAATTAGCTGACCGTGCAATTTCAAACACTTTCAGCGCTTCTCTTGTCCTCTGACTTGTACAGAAGGATTCAACCAAGAATTCAAAAGATGAATTCACATCCAAGAAGTCAAACTTTATCATATCCTTCAACAAGACCTCCATATTTTCACTGTTCCCGGACACGCCAAGCCTCCAGATCATGTGAACAAAATTTTGCGCGGTATGCTGGAAGTTTCTCTGGCGAGAAGACCACCGGAAAATGGCAATATCTGAAGGCACATCCGAAACGGAATCCAGAACTCTCACTAGGTCATCAGGGTGGAGCTTTCTCTTGAGGGAACGAATGGCAGATTCAACCTCATTTGAATTGGAAGCAATGAGATTAGTTTCGGTGCGAATGGGAGAAGAATCGGTGGAGGTCGAGAAAAATTGATGACGTTGAAAGAGACTAATGGTAATTCGTCGGAAGAAAGCTTGGAGCTTCTGTGCCATCGCGAGGATTATGGCGGGCATTAGAACGAACACCTAGACGAACAACGGCCCGTGGCTTTCTTTACTTTTTTTTTTCACATGCATTCAAAGGTATTCTAGCGCATCTCATGTGTATGAGTTTTTCTAAGTAACCTAGATAAGTAGCCTATATATATA
>NW_021319215.1:63523-74641 GCF_001605985.2 Dendrobium catenatum
TTAGATATAAGATATATATAAATAGATAAAAATTGTGTAGTATTTAACTATTTATACAATTGTTTTTTTTCTTTTAATCATGACATAGGCATTCTATCATTGGGGCTAAATAGTGTTCAAGCTTTAAAGGGTAACAACACCTATTAATGTATTTGGATTTTTTTTAGCACAAATAAGAAAATGTAAAATTAGAAATTTGACTTTATAATTGTTTAAATATTATCTTGTATGTTTATTTGAAAATTTATGATTAAAAGTTAATTTTTTTAGATATTAATTAGTAAATTGTCCCAAATCAAGAATAATCCCTTATTGTTGTATAAAATTGATTAGACTCGTTCAAAATTAGTTCAAACTAATTTGAAACATAACTAATTCAAACTACTTTGCAGTCATAGGCTTCGAAGGTGTGCGCTTCCTATAACAGGATCGAGGATGTCTAGGGTAGGCAGCTAGCCTTGATTAGAGGCAGTTGTTGTGGGTGAACTTGTTTTGTTAAGGCAAGTGATGTTCATGATGCATAATGGCCTAGACAAGTTCTTTAGAGGAGCTCGTAGAGGAAAGTTACAACCCTTGGTCCAATTTCCTAGCGCGTGTTTGTACACTTTGATCTCCACAAGAGGGAGTAGAGATTCCCTCATAGACTAGTGTCAGCTTTGCGGAGTCATGCTTCCTTCAAGAGAGTATTGCTTTGACCACATAATCCCACTGATCGAGTTCCATAAAAGGAACTTATTAAATAGCATAGGAGTTACTGACATAGACCTATATAGATATATATTTGATACTCTATCATGATAAGATTAAGAAATGACATTCACTTAATGAATTATGTTTTATTCAATCATAGTCTATCTTTCATCATTATGTTATTAAGTTAGATGTATCCATCACTTCTAACATATCTTAACTTTTTTTAAATATAGTTTTTTCTTCACAATTGAGAATTGTTATCCTTGAGTTTAGAGTATTTTATCTTTATATTAAGAAATTTGTGAAATAGTTTATTCATCTTGATAATAATAGTACATTCTCAAACAAATACCATCACATAATCATAGTAAAACATTTACCTAGCTAACTAGCTAGTGCTTTCTTTTGAGGCAATGATTTTTGTTGGCATCATACATAATAAAGGTCATATGGGCATCCAATGCAAGCACAATGATGCCACCATAACCCAAGCTAACCATTAAAACATATTAAAGAAGAAGAAAAAAAAAAACACACACACAAGGTTAGCTAGACCATGTGGTTCATTTCCATGTGAATATATATTGATAGTACATGTTAATTATAAGCATTGAAGACTGATAGTCTCATGCACTGATTCAGGCATCCCATCCTGTAGGCAAGAAATTGGAGGAATCGTAAGGGTCTGCATCTCTCCATATGCATTCCAGCAAAAAGGATCATCAATAAGCTCCCCTTGGAAAGGAAGTAGCTCCACCTCCGACATGGTAATATTGGTGCAAGGCACTGAGTCGCTGCAAGCGAAGTGTATGGGTGGAGCCCTCACATCATATGTGCCTTTAATATTAGTATAAAAAACATTCGTCACATAGACGGCAGAAGTTTGATTTCTGCACTCTTTGCTCAAACAATAGTATTGATCTATTATTATACAGTTCTTCACATTATCCATATAAACTGAATCAAATGTGATGTCTGATACTGATCCCATGCCTCCTTGCCATGTTTTGATCCGCACTCCGTTGTCGGAGTTTCTTATCACTGCGTTTCTCACTGATATGTTGGACACACAAGCCTCTGAGTTCTGCATGCCTAGGCTACCGATGCTGTCATCCATCAATCATACCCTTTCAAACATTAGTTTAACATTCAAATATTTTACTAGTTATAGAGCTATTATTGATTCCATCTTTTTTTATATGTACATTTAGATCAATTAGAGCAAATTCAACATACATCATATACGCAAGATTCGAACCTAAAACCTCTTGGTTGGTAGCCAAAACTCTCAACCAACAGACCAAGATGAGCCACATTAATGATTCCATCATGAGTGGATCCGATTTTGTCTTAAAGTCATTCAATCTGAACTTGAACCTCAAGTTTAGTCTAGTTAAAGTTTGACTTGATTCAATCGAGATTCAACTCAGATATGACTCATAAACTTTGATTCAATTATGAGTGAAAGAATTAATATCTATGGGTATATATTTTCTGCTCACATTGGCTCATTGACTTCGAATTGATTTGTGTGCGGTAAATAATCTTTGAGCCAAATTTGTTGTACTTACTAGTTAAATCATATTTTATCATTTAAAAAAAATTGTTTAATCCAGATAATTATTGTGATACAAATGAATGGTTGAAGTTAAACGCACCTAATTCCATGACCATGTCCACAAGTAACATTATAAATGTCCACATCCGAGCAGCCAGGTCCAATAGAAATACAGTCGTCCCCTGCAGCAGAAGAGAGGGGAGTTTGATCAGGCATCTTCAAACGGACCGACCTTACCAGAGGAGCATAAATGGAGGAACAAAGGTGAGCTGGGGAGAAATAGTACAAAATACCATTGCTGATCATGGAGTTGTATATGCCTACATATTTGGTATCCTCAATGTGGATTCCATCTGTGTTGGGACTGAGAGCAGGAGAGTTTATCGAAAGGCCTTCGATGTGAACTCCCTCACAGCCATCAAACTTGACGTGAAACTGAGGACTGTTTTCTATGTAAAGGTCTCTCACTGTCAGATTGGAGCTCATAAAGAACCTAATAAGCTGCAAGCAGAAAGAAAAATTAAAGGGGGTAAATAATAAAATGAAATTCAAAACTGTTTAAGGAAGATTAGTCTGCAATTCTTTCATACCGCAGGGCTGTCACAAGGTCCAGGCAATGTTGATCCATTTGGACCCTGCCCAGCATTTAGATAAATCATCAGTTCTGGCTAAAATAAGTGACTTTTTTTTTTTAAATAAATAGTCAGACGATAGAGCAGACTTACTCTGTGAGGCTTGCAAGGGAGATTCCACCATTCTTCGCCATTGCCTCGTATTGTGCCGGCTCCTCTAAAAGTCATGCCATCCACACGGTAAAAGACGAGCCATTGCCTCTTGCTATCCTTCTTAGGCCAGCATTTTGGGCCATCGGGAGGCATAAGTACTCCATCCACCTATATCAGCACAGATTAGAAACGTCTCGTTTGTTTCGGAGGTTGGGGGAAGTTTAAAAAAAAAAGGACTCGGAATGTGCTGATTACTTGGAAGATGAATTCGGGCTGGCAAGGACCGGAGAAGATTGTTGAGGTGATCATGAATACGCCATTAGATGGGACGAGGAGAATGCTGGAGTTTACTGCGCAGGCAGCTCTCCAAGCAGAACGAAAGGCCTCTGTGTCATCGGTGGAGCCATCTCCAACGGCCCCAAATGCTGTTACATCAAAGATGCACGGGTCGGAGCTTGAGTTATCTATGTCAAAGCTTTTCGCCGGTGGCTCAGCGGGAGGGGGAACTGGGGCCTCAGAAATCATGCCTCTTGTTTCTCTGTGATGCTTTGATTTATGGTTATGGAGTCTTGCATTCGAGCCTTGGAAGCATGATGGAAGAACTAAGATCACCATTGTAATATGTAATAGCCCATAAAGAGCTGCCATTGCTTATGCAAAGCAGAGTAATGGAATCTCGTGAAGACTGCGTGTAGGAGTCTTTGAGAATTCGAGAGATGGATTTTAGAATATGATAGGAAGGGGAAACCAGAAAGAAAGAATATTTGTTGGCTAATACAATCTGTGAGGGTTTTTAGCTGGAGGAAGCCATCGGCGAGGTGATGGGAGTCATGTTCTTGTTCATTAAACATCACTTTCTTGTGGGAGCCTAGTTGCTCACGTGAACCCATTATATGGCAAAAGGGGAAAAAATAAAATAAAATAAAATATGTTGTGTTTTGTGGTATGGGATTCTCCAACTTTGTTTGCTAATAAGAACCCAGGCTTCCACAATTTCACAGAGTAGTTTCTTATAAAATATTTTAACTGAGGGGAGGGATTTTTGGCGGTTAGTTGGAGTCACATGTGTATTCGAAATTGAAGGAGGGACATGAGAAGCTTCTAGTATTTCACTTTTTTTTCTTATTTTTTTTTTTAAAGTTGAGTAAGAAGCATAAATTTATGTGGGTAAATTTCTATCTCAAGACCTTGATATCATGATTCAGGATCTATATCAACTAGATTTATCACTTGCAATTGAATTTATCAAAGTAGCATCTTTCCTGCTAATGTTTAAACCCCGTACACAACTCTATAATCATTATTTATCCTCAACCTCAACTTATCAATATTATCAATAAATAATTGTTATCCTCTATGTAGTTTCTTTCTTTGTTTAGCGAGCATCAAAGGGAGTATATTTGATTGTTACCTAGCCATAACTATTTTGTTTTTTCTTGTGCATGTTCTTATAAATAACTCTATGATGACTATATAATATTGGTTAGATATGAGGGAGGCATGCATGCTTAATCATGTGCTCCCTCCAAATTTTTAATGTCTTTATACACAATAGATATGTGTTAATATAATAATGATAATAATATTTCATGTGGCCCTATTAAGAAAAAAAATTTAGCACTATCATTGTCTAAATGTGATCGGTAGTTCTTCTTGGTCTATGTATGTGTGTTACATTCTAGCAATTTATTTTTGATTGGGACAATACTATTGAATTTTGGTGTTATATATTTTTGTGCTCTAGGATATTTTGAAGGTTTTATTGGTAATGACTTATTTTCTTTTGTTATTGTTTACATATGGTGATTTAGTGGTTCCTTAGCATGCATGCTTAATTGGTAATGCTTGTTGAGCATTCTTGAATTGCTATTGAAGAGAAGTTCTAATATAATGATTGTTGAATTATTATATATGAAAAGGTGTTACCTACAGATTGCTAGATTATTGTAAATGAAAAGATAGTTATAAATTCAAGATAATTTTATTGCTTTGTGTAATCAATTAAATATTGTATTATATGTATTATTGGTGATTCACATGCTTAATGTACTTAAGCTTATTAGATAGAATTATTATTACACTTGTGTTTAAGATTATTGAATGCTAATTTCATATATTGTGAATATCTTTCATATAATTATAATACAAATTTTGTGAACATGAGCATTGAGTTGTTTGTTAATATGATGCATTATGCTCAAAACTCGTTAATTGCTACTATATATAAAACTTCCTTCATACACTCATAGCAAGAACAATTATTTCTTACTTGTAAATAAAAAAAATAAAAAAATAATATTGATTGCTTTTATATGCACAAATTTAAACACATGCTTTTAACATTTTAAAGCTATTATTTAGAAAGCATGTAAAATCAGCCGATACTTTTGATTCTTCTGGTAAACAAGTTAAACATTATATATCAATTATTTTCCAGAGGAGAAGAAAAAAACAAATGCCTGTTTTGAACAATTGAACACTTTAGGGGAAAGTAGTACACTAAATAATAATAAGGATAGAGAGGTGGAGCTCATTAAATAAATAGGCCGAGTGCCCGTGAATCATTCTTGTACTTTTGCAGCTTGTGGCCAATGTGAAGTCGTGGAGGAAAGCGGGGCCAAGTAAGTGACAATGGAATTTAACTTCACATTTTCGAGAGTTTCTTAATTCTTATTTAACTAATATTATGCTATGAGCAAAAGTGAACCCAGTCCCCCCGGCTCACCGACTAATATTAACGGCAAATGCAGTAATGCCAAACTATTGCCTGACCAAAGAGATCTACAAAATATATTATATTCATATTATCTTTTAACTCAAAATATGAACACAAGCACTAAAGATTTTTTTATTTTTTTTATTTTAATTTGAAACCCCCCAAAAGGGTAATGAATCATAGGATCTGGCCGACTTATAGAAATTCAATTGTTGTTAAATTTTGTGTGGATCTAATTAACATTCATGAAGTTGGAGGGATTCTAATATAGTATTTCACTATTTCAAGCTAATATTTTTTTTTCTAAAATTATTGTTATTTTAATAAAATTTAAAATTATTATCTATTATTTTGTCTTTAAATATATATAACACAGAATTTTTTTTTTTATCTAATACAATTTTATTTTAAAAGTTGATCTTTTATGAATTAACCTTTTTTTTAATTGCAAATACTCCAACAAACAAGAAGGCTTCACAAAAAAAAAATGTAAGAAGATAAACTATGCTTGGCCACCTTATCTCTGAAACCCTGATTACAAGTAGAAGAAAGATGTTGAATTGCGTAAGAAGAAGATTGAGATGCATAAGTTTTTCATTCATCATTCACTAATGCGGCTGTTTTTCTTTTTCTCGCTACAGACATAAAAATCTCATTTACTTTTAATCGAATAAAAGTGCTAATTTTGACGATCCCTATTTCATATATCATTATATATACGAGTATGAGGAGATCAATTTTTTCAGCGTTGGATATTGATTTTTATATTGGGAGGAATTTTGGTTTGGAAGTTGAAATCATAAGTGTGGTTCTGAGAAAAGGTATCCACAAGGAAGGGAGAGCTAGGAGTGGAATACGTAGGAAAAAAAAGTAAATTTTCATCACTTTAGAATGTGGATGGATTATTTGTAATGAAAACTCATCCTAATAAAGATTTGATGATTGTTTATTTAATAATGACAATTTTGGAGAGTAATTAGAAAGATAATTGTCAATCATACTTGATTAGAACACATAATAGTTGGATAAATTTTAAAAGGAAAGTTTGATTTCATTCTACTTACTCCCCAATCCCCATGCATGAACCTTTCCCTCATGGTTATAATTTAAATTTTCTCTTTCAGATTTTCCCAAGATTCTCAAATTGTACTCGGTGGGTTGAGGCCATTCTTAACTTCATCCCTAGAAGATGGAATAGTTCTATTCAAAAGTTTCTCAGAAATAGTGAGTCTAGATTGCTCATAATAGAGCTTGCATGTCACGTAATAAAAATAATTTCAAGAAATACTTAAGCTAACTGGAAGGTTCTATAACACTACAGAAAAAATGTGCTATTACCGTCGTACATTCTGGTAGAATATTCCACGCCTGTAACACCGGCACACATACCGACGGAATTTGCGCCGACAAGTTAACAGCGCAATTTCAGGCCCAATATCAGCCGCGGAAATACCGGCAAAAATTCCGCCAGCATTTCAAAGGTTTCTGGCGCATATTGAGCCCGTAATTACCGATTGAATCACTGGCAAATATTACGCCGGCTTACTTAAACTCGACGAAGCAATACCGACGTAATATACGCCGGTTATATAATCGACGGATAATACGCCAGTTAAATCCCTATTTTGGCCATTCCGCCGAACGAGTTCTCATTTATTTCTCTCTCTCGCATCGGAGAACTGTCGATTGCTTTCCCTCTCTCTCGCGTCTGAGAGCTATGCCAATGCTCCGAAATTGAGCCATTTTTTCCCTCTCTTCACTCAAGTCTAGAGATACCCCGACGACCAACCAGCAAGCAGTTCTTCCAGCGTCCCAGAGCTGCCCCGACCGAACCCTTGCTAAATTTTGCAAAAAGAAGCTCTAAACGCCTCTGGTAAGAGAAGGTTGATGTGGATCATCTTAACCACAACATATCACACATGATAGCCCGGCGCTCCACGTTCCTTAGGAGTTGCACCTTACCTTTTATTTCCTCTATTTCTACACTTACTTTTACTTATCTTTTACTACTTTTAGCTTATTATAGTAAAGTTAGTTATCTATTACATGTTTGGATTGTAAGCTGAAGAAAGAAGACTATTATACTCTTATTTTGAAGTTTATATTTCATTGATTTTCCCATTCTTCTTGTTATTCCTTGGTTCCCTGTTCTGATTTCTACACCATCTAGTATCAGAGCCTTGGTTGAAGGAAGTTCCAGACGAGTTCTCAACGGCGATCAGAACTCAGACGCGTGGGTTGTGCAAGCTAGCATCATTAGGCAACTCGAAGACCTCACCATTGTGTTCGTTTGTTTCTCCACAGAGATGCGCAACGATTATGACACAGCTGAAAGAGTTGGTAGGCATAAACCATGTCGATCGACCTCCCGTGCTGGCACCCATACTGGTACAACAACCTTTTATCCAGCGTTGCTCGCGGCCGACACCGTCTGCCTCCTCCTCTAGCCGGCAATTTCGACTTAGAAGATAACGTAATTCCTGGTCGCCGCCTTAACGGTTTAGACTCTCCTAATGATGGTTCACAACAATTTTATGGTCACACCCGCAGAAAAGTACATAGGTGCAGAGGAACTGTTGATTTCCGTGTTAAATTGGATCTTCCTTACTTCGACGACCGTCTTTATATAGAAGACTATTTGGATTGGGAAAGAGCCGTTGAGACGTTCTTTGAGTGCATGGAAATCCCTGAGGAGAAGCAAGTAAAATATGTCGCTTGCCATTTGAGAGGAGGAGCAAGCGCGTGGTGGCTGCATTTGCTTTAGTCCAGACGACGAGAAGGAAAAGGGTCGGTTCGTAGTTGGCCCCGTATGAAACAACTACTTTGCGATCATTTCTTACCCACCAATTTTGAGCATATATTATATCAAAAATACCAACATTTCTCCCAAAATAATCGATCGATAAATGATTACACTGAGGAGTTTCACCGGTTGAGTGCTTGCAACAACCTAAATGAGTCTGACAATCAGCTTATGGCAAGGTATAATGGGGGCCTCCGTGATGCCATCCAAGACAAACTTGAGTTAAACTCTATCTGGTCATTATCCCAGGCAATTAACTTTTCTTTGAAAGCTGAGTCTTAATTACAGAGACATTCCCGCTCCTACACCTCCCGGCGCCAATTTGGTGAATCTACAATAGACCACACAAAAACTCAACAACTATCTTAGGCTACAATAAAAACTCCACCACCTCAACAGTAGTCCTTTCAAGGCTCTACGAACGCCAGATTCCCCAACAAACTAAGAGTTCTGCCTATAAAGAATCCTTATGTGAAACCTACAACCTTGAAGTGCTTTAGATGTTTCCAACCAAGCCATAAATCCAACGAGTGTCCTACTCGACAACAGTTGCAGTTGTTGGAAGGGGATGATTGTGATGAAGGATCCAAACTCAGTCTATCTAATGACTTGGAGGTTGAGAACGTACAAGGAGATAACGGGGAGCAAATTGTCTGCATACTAGAAAGATTATTGATAGCACCCCGCCAACCACTGATGTCCCAACAAAATTCTTTGGTCAAAACTCGTTGCACCATCAATGGGAAAGTGTGTGAGTTGGTGATTAATAATGGTTGCACCGAAAATATAACCGCCCGCTCCGCCATCCAGGCACTACAACTACAAACAACTAAAAGTTCTAACACTTATAAGATTAGTTGGGTCAAGTGCGGCGTCAAAATTGTAGTAGCATACAAGTGTTGAGTAACCTTTTCCATCAAGAATAATTACCTATGCGAAGTTAGTTGTGACGTCGTTGATATGGATATCTATCATCTCATATTGGGTCGTCACTGGCAGTTTGATACAGATGTTATACATGATGGTCGGACCAATATTTACTCTCTAGAGTGGAAGGGGTTCAAGCTACGCCTGCTAGCATACAGCCTGGCCTCAAGTGGCCACAAATGCTAACAAGGGTAAGCAGGCCGCCTACATTATTGCTAATAAGAACTTACTAAAATGTTGTGAACAAGAACCATTTGTCCTTGCTTTGGTTGCTGCCAATCAATGTGAACCCATGACTCCTTCATCCCTCTCCGAAGCAGTACAAGAATTGTTGCAGGAATTTGCTAACGTTGTTCCCCTTGAGTTCCCACCCCAACTTCCCTCACTCTGTGCAATTCAACATCAAATTCATTTCACTCCAGGTGCCACCATTCCCCACCTACCTCGCTACCGAGTAAACCCACAGGAGCATGCCATTTTATAGGAAATTGTGGATGACCTTCTACAAAAACAACTAATACAACACAGTCTTAGCCCCTATGACGTGCCAACATTAATTGTCCCAAAAAAGGATGGAAAGTGGTGCATGTGTGTTGACAGCAAGGCCATCAATAAAATAACTATAAAATATTGTTGTCCTACTCCAAGGATTTCAGATTTATTGGACAAATTGCAAGGAGCTATTGTATTTTCCAAACTTGATTTGAGGAGTGGTTATCATCAGATTCAGATACGACTTAGTGACAAATGGAAGACGACATTTATAATAAGAGAAGGGCTCTACGAGTGGAAGGTCATGCCGTTCGGTTTGTGCAACGCCTCGTCCACTTTTTTAAGGCTCATGAACGAGGTCCTTAAGCCTTATTTGGGGAAGTTTTGTGTGTCATACTTTGATGACATCCTTATTTTTAGCTCATCTTAGGAGCAGCACCTCCATCATTTAACTAAGATTTTTTAAGCACTTCGCCACCACAAACTATATTTGAACCTCCCCAAATGCGAACTTGTTGTTTATGAAGTAACTTTTATGGGCTTTATTCTCTCTAAGGAAGGAGTACAAATGGACCCTCAAAAGGTTTCAGCAATCATGCAGTGGTCGGTACCAAAGTCACTTTTTGATGTCCGAAGCTTCCACAGTCTAGCCACCTTTTATAGCAAATTTATTTTGGGATTTAGCGTTATTATGGCGCCAATCACTGAATGTTTAAAATCCTCTTCTTTCACGTGGACAACAAGTCAGTAAGGTAGATTTGACACCATTAAATTATCCATCATCTCAGCCCCGGTCCTAGCCTTACCTAACTTTGACAAACTGTTCACTATTGATACTAATGCCTCTTCCATTGGCATGTGTGATGCCCCAGAATCAAATAGTGAAAGGATTCGTCTGACATTCTGATCGAACTCCATTCCAGTTGCCTTGCTCGGACCTGAAAATTTAAACCACATATAAGCTCAGCAGGTCACCAAAGCCTACAACTGAAATCAAAGCACGGCGATGCTATCAATATGCAGGTCAATATAAAATCAAGTCAATCAATGGTCAATGAGTCTATGCAATGCGGAAATCCAGTCAATAAAAATCAAGTCTACACAGCGGAAATCAAATCAGTACGGAAATCATCGATAAATCAATACATCTCAGCAATCAATCAATACGTGCTCCTCAAATCAATAAGTGCTCCTAGTCAATATC
>NW_021319215.1:75511-107767 GCF_001605985.2 Dendrobium catenatum
CCGGCCGATCGCCAGATCGTCCCAGGACGATCAGACCAAAAACGATCGGCCTGGACGACTCCCAGAACTATTCTCAGGCCGATATTTTCTACAGTGCCGATCGGCCTGGACGATTTCCAATCGTCATGGACGATCCTGAGAGGAAAAATCCAAATCAGAGAGGAACAGTAAGGGAACGAGGTCTCACAACATGTGTGCTATTTTAATGCAAGATGAGCGACCGATTGAGTTCTTTAGTGAAAAACTACGTTCCCCTCATCCAAAGTGGTCTGTATATGAACAAGAATTATATGTCGTGGTTTGAGAAATTAAGTAGTGGGAACATTACCTCCTCCACCAAGACTTTATCTTGTGCAGCGATATTCAAGCTCTTCAATACCTCCAAACACAGAAATCTGTCAACTGAATGCATGCAAGGTGGGTTATTTTTTACAAAAATTCAGCTTTGTGCTTCGCCATAAAGCCGACAAGTTGAATCATGTTGCAGACGTTCTTAGTAGGAGTGCTGCTTTACTATCTCAGCTCCAAACAGAAGTTACCGGCCTCCAGGAGATGATTCATTTGTACCAAATTAATCCAGATTTTGTTGAACCTTGGGACCGATGTTCAAATGGCTCTCCAAGTAATGACTATTCCTTAAGGCATGAGTTTTTATTCAAGGGGAATTATTTGTGCATTCCACAATCATCTTGGCGTCAATTTTTTATTAAAGAAATGCATTTCGGGAGCTTGGCCTCCCATATAGGTAGAGTTAAATCTTTTTCACAACTCCAATCTCATTTCTATTGGCCTCATATGTGGCGTGATGTTACACGTTTTATTGAAAGATGTTCAATGTGCCAAACATATAAAAATAATTCACAACCATTCTGTTTGTATATGTCGCTATGAGTCCCGGACTCAATTTGGGAGGACTTAAGCATTGATTTTGTTCTCGAACTTCCTAGAACTAAATAAGGCAGGGATTCTATATATCATGGTGACGGTTAAAAAATTCTCAAAGATGGCTCATTTTGTGCCTTGTAAAAAGACCTTCAATGCTTTAATTGTCTCCCACCTTTTCTTCAAGGAGATCGTTCGCCTAAATGGGTTGTTGCATAGCATTACCTCTGACCGAGATGTGAAATTTGTAAGTCACTTCTGGTGCGAACTTTGGAAAAGATTCAAAACTGATTTAAAGCTAAGCTCCGCCTATCACCCACAAACTAAAGGCCAAACAGAAGTTGTTAACCACACTTGGGTAGTATGCGCCGCTGCCTTGTTCAACAACATCCTAAGTAATGGGAGGATTTAGTCAGCCAAGCAGAATTTGCCTTCAATTTGATGCCCAATCGCTCCATCAATAAGTTCACTTCAGCATTATTTATACTAAGACGCCTAATCATCTTTTGGACCTTGCAGTTCTCCCAAAGTGTCATAGTACAACTGCCGCACAGCTTGTCTCCCAATTTTCTGACGTCATCAATGAAGTTATGCACTCAGTGGAAGAATCTGATGCAAAGTATAAGCTTCCAGCTAATACCCGGCGTCGACACAAGGTTTTCATACCTGGAGATTTAGTCATAATTCTCATGTGCAAGGAACGGTTCCCACCATGATCATTCATCAAGCTCATTCCTAAAAAGCTAGGTCCATTTCGAATCACCCATCGAATGAACAACAATGAGTAGATTGTCGATCTCCTAGCTGATATTCAGATGTCCCACACTTTCAACATTTCAAACATTTATGCTTACTACCCACCGGATAATACCTCCACCGCTGTGACTGGATCCGAGACGAGCTCTTCTAAAGCAGGGGAGACTTGATGTGGATCATCTTAACTGCAGCATATCACACATGATAGCCCGGCGCTCCATGTTCCATAGGAGCTGCGCCTTACCTTTTATTTTCTCTATTTCTACACTTACTTTTACTAGTTTTAGCTTATTATAGTAAAGTTAGTTATATATTCTCAACTGATAAGCCGAACTGAAATCCTACAGGTGACAGGTCTTACATTGAAAAATCACATAGTATTCCAAAACTTATCTCTCTGTTTTTCTCTTCTTTGCTCTAATGTTTTTCTACAGGTTTCATACATTTTCTCTTATTTACAGATACAACAACCTTTAAAAAATTGGAAAGCCAAAATTGGAAAGGAAAAACTTGAAAGAAGAAACAAAATCTGAAACTTGAAGCATAGGAAAAAATCTGAATCGGAAACTTAGCAAACAAAACTTAGCAAACAAAATCTGAAACTTGAAAGAAGAAACAAAAAGATGAATAAAATTCAAAAACAAGAAGAAAAACTTACACAATCTTGATTCCTTGGAGCGAGCGGCTTGCCGGCGTCGGCCTGAAAGGAGGAGACTGAATATATATAACAATTTATGTATGTTCAATATTTATATTTTAAGTTTGTATCAAAATCCAATATATTCTAAGAGACGGTATAACAAAGTATTTTGAGCCCACATAATTTAAAAAATCTTAACTAAAAAAAACGAACATAACATTCTTATACAATACTTCATTTGACTATTATCTTTTCTGAAGTTTCTACATAAAAAATCACATATTTATCTGTATGTGAGATTTTCATGCAATTTAAGATAATAAATTCTCTCTCTACAATCATTAATGTTCTACCACTGAACATATATTACTATACTCCCCAAACAAAAGTCACATAAAAATAGGATGGGGCTTTGCACCACTTTGGCACTTGGTTTGTTTAAGTTTTCAATTAAAGTACAAAGAAGTTTAAGTATTTATTAACATGAAGCTCATTCTTTTCTTTTGTCTAAATTTATTTGAAGTGAGGAGTTTTGTTATATGAATTTTATGTCATAAAATTTTGGATCCAGAAAAAATTGTGAACCGTAAATCCATAGAATTTTCTTCAAATGAAATCTGACTTTCTCACAAGATTAAATCTTTGATATCTTTCCCACCATACGACAAAATAATTAATCAAAAGCCGTCTTCAATCAAGTTCTCATTGTATTAGACCAAAAAAGACATTTACATCAATATAATATTGTTGCGGGCTAGAATATACGCGGCGATAGAGTTGTAATTATGTGTCTTAGTGTTGCACGGATATCCAACTCACACACAGAGAACACAATATTTTTTACGTGAAAAATCCGGGAAAGAAAAAAACCACGGGGTCTAGCCCAGTTGAAAATGATTATACTAGAGTTTGAGCAAAGTACAATGGTCCGACTCGTCCTTGAAGATGAATAGATTACAAATGTCAAAGTGTCACTCCAACATTAGGTGGTAGTGCAGTAGCACTCCAGGATAAAGCGGTGGTCCGTTAGTGGCACTTCAATGTCACGGAGCACTCCAGCTTCAGGTGGCGCTTCAACATCCTTTGATTGTCTGGTGGTGATTTGACAAAACTACGACGTCCCTTGGTGGTCCGACGGTGGTGTGGCAGAACTCTGTCGTCCCTTGGTGGTCCGGCGGTGGTGCGGCAGAACTCAGACAGTGGTGCAGCAGAACTCCGGTGTCCCTTGGTGTTTCGACGGTTGTGCGACAGAACTCCGGCAGTGGTGCGGCAGACTCCGGCGTCCCTTGGTGGTCCAGCAGTGGTGCGTCAGAACTCCGGCGGTGGTGAGGCAGAATTCCGGCGATGGTGTGGCAGAACTCTGGCGTCCCTTGGTGGTCCGGCAGAACTCCGGCGATGGTGCGGCATAATTCCAGCGGTGGTGCGGCAGAACTCCGACATCCCTTGGTGGTTCGGTGATGGTGCGGCAGAACTCCGGCAGTGGTTCGTCAGAATTCCATTGGTGGTGCAGTAGAACTTCGGTGTCCCTTGGTGGTCCGGTGGTGGTGTGACGGAATTCCGACGATGGTCGAAGAGGAGCTATAGGCTGCTGGAGATTTCTTCCTTCTTCTCTCTCGACTCTTCACCCCTTTTCAAGAGGAAATGGGGTTTTATTTATAGAATTCTTGAGTGGCATGAATTGTAAATAAGTGGAAGATCAAGGGTAAATTATTACTGGTTCGGATAGACGCCGATCTTAATTCCTACAATCATGCACCGTTCAATGGACCTTTGACTATCTTAATGATATCAAAATTTGATGATATTGGGCTTGTTGGATTAGACTCGTCGATCCGCTCGATTCGATTATAAGCATGCCACGATTGAGGATTCTTTGGTAACACAAATTGTGATATGATCATTCCAAAAGTGCTTCGAGTCTTTGATTTGGACTCATTTGGGCTCGGATTGGGTCGATTTTGGTGTTGTTGGGTTTGTGTTTTTGAGACGCTCAGTTTGACTATAGGTTTGCTAAAATCGGAATTCAAATGATCTCCGATTCAATTTTTGAAGTTTCCAACTTGATCCTGCCTTGAGATTCGTGCTCGATCAAGGTAATTTTTTTATAATATATCAAATATAAATATTGGTTTGTTTATGGCCATTAAGCTTCGTTTTTTATAATAATGACAGCAAAATGATTCCTAAGTTAATCATATGAAAGAGTGTAATCAAAATAAATAAAAAACTTGTATTATGTGCTTTTCTCGCCCTTTCTATTTATAAAACACTTCAACAAAAAAATAATATTCATTAAAACATAAAACAGTAATTTAATTTCATAAAAAAAGCTTAACTAGCCATAAAAAAATGAACATTGTTGCATCCTGGAATATTCACGACGATAGAGAGATATATAATTTTTAATGTTAATTTTGTACGAAGATCCAGCACAAAATAGATAAAAGATGGAGGTATAAAACAAATAAAAGATGGAGGTATGCAATGTTCATATGAGAGACCAGAGTTTTTATATAGAAACCCCTAAAAGAGGGAAAATCACGGGGCTTACTCAGTTTAAATGAATCCACTAGTGTTTACAGTTGATTACAAATGAGGCCCTTTCTTGAGGGGAAGGTCTTGACTCGTTGTAGCAAATATACATCATATAGAGTACATTACATGTAGGGAGTTGGAAGAATAAGTGTTGGCATGTTCGTTTGGTCGACAAGACCATGTTCGACGAGCCATGTTGGTTAGAAGGGTTGTAGTCTAGAGACGGTGGTCGGAGAGATCATAGCCGGCGGGCGACGGAGGTCGACAAGATCGTGGTCTACAAGCGATAGTGGTTGGAGTGACCATAGTCGGCGGCGCGAGGGTGGTCGGAGTAGTCCGTAGTTGGGCGACGGTGGTTCGAAGGACTGTATGTAGTTGGGGTGACAGTGGTTGGAAGGATTGTAGTCTGGAGATGGTGGTCGGATAAACCATAGTCGGCGGGCGATGGAGGTCGGTAAGACTGTAGTCGGCGACAACGATGGTCAAAGTGACCATAGTCAGCAAGCGATAGTAGTCGAAAGTATCGTAGTAGGGTGACGGTGGTCGGGGAGACTGTAATCTAGAGACGGTGGTCGGAGTCTCAAAGATACCATAGACGGAAAGAGACATAGGTCAGTATGAGATGGCAGTTGGTAGGAGATGAAGGTCAGAAGGACCGTAGTCGGACGACGGTGGTCAGGAAAACTACCGTAGTCGGACGAAGGTGGTCAGGAAAACCATAGTCTGGAAATGGTGGTCGGAGAGACCATAGTCGGCAGGCAATGAAGGTCATAAATAACGTATTTGACATGCGATGGAGGTCGAAAAGTCTGTAGTCGGGTGACGATAGTTAAGGAGATAGTAGTTGGTAGGTGACAGAGGTTAGAACGATCATAGTCAGACGATGGTGGTTTAAGAGACCATTATCTGGTGACAGCCGATGGTTGGGCAGAAGTCGATGCCCAGGTAGAATTTCGACAATGGCCAGTGGTCGGGCGAAAGTCGGACAACGGTTGGTTGTCGGGCTTAAGTTTTGAGACAGCTAGTGACTTGGTAGAAGTCTAGTGATGGCTGGTGGTCGAGCAGAAGTCCGACCATGGTCCGTGCCCAAGAAGAAGTCCAACGACAATCGGTGGTTGGACGAAAGTCCAACGACAGTCAATGGTCGGGTAGAAGTCCTCTCCTCTCTTCTTTTCTTTCCTTCCTCCTCCACTCAGTGAAGAATGATAGATCTATTTATAGTTTCTTAGAAGTGGCATGACCAAAATTTTTTTTTGATGATATATCAAACATAGTTTACAATTCATAATGGAAACTCATACTAACAAAAGTTTAACATTCATAAAAAAATTCAAATCAATAATTAAATTCTATAAGAAAGGTTTAACCATTCAATAAAAAAAAGTTTAGCATTCATAAAAAACTTCAAACAAATGGAAGCTCATACTAATAAAAATTTAACGATCACAAGAAATTCAAACTAGTAATTAAAATATAACAACTATGCTAAAAGTTTGCATGTTAGAATTTAGTTACTTAAAAATAAAATAAAATAGATCACCAACCACTCAAATGGGAAAGTTCAAGCTAATAAATGAAAGGAAGAAGGATTTTGGAGGGCTTTAGAGCAAATTTTCATGAGATGAACTTTGGAGCAAGTTTTTAAAAACTTTGACCGGATTGACCGATTTGTCTGATTCAATCGTGAGCTGGTCCTAAGGTCGGTCGAGCCTATTATAAAAATGGGGTTCACATTAAACTAGGATGAACCGATCAAAACTGCTGGTTCAACTGGAAAATCAGTGAGCTGTTTTCGGTTCAATGAATTATTTAAATAATTAGATAAATCAATTTAATATATTTAGAATAAATATTTATTAAATTTGATTTGATTTTAATTTCTTAAAATATTTATTTGTCAAAGAAATTACATCCAAGCATGCCATATGGATCCATCACTCCATGTGAATTTTTAGCTCATATAATCTCAAAAATCAATATCATTTATTATTTTATATATTATAAATATTTATTTATTTATTTACTTATTAATAATAAATAATCTAAACTTAATAATTTATAAATGTAAAATTATAATCTGAATTTAATATATAATTTATATGTATAAATTATATCTAAACATATAACATAAATTAATAATAATTTATAAATTTTATGTTAGTTAAATTTTTATTAAATTCAAAGATGTAAGACATTTAAGTTTAAAATTACATACAATATTATTAATATGCAAATTTTATTTATCTTATTGTCAAAAAATATATTATTACATGATTATTATTTCATTTAAATTTTTTTAAATAATTTTCATATTTATTACATCATTAAATTCAACCTTGATCAAATTATTGAACTCTTGAAGATCTCTTCAGATTCTATATATTTTAAGAACCTTGATTTCATAACTTAGGTGCTTATATATATATATATATATAAATAGTTAAAAAATAGTCAAATAAAAATAGTCAAATTAGAGACCTCACCTTGGTCTGTTAGTTTTGGAGTTTTGATTATTATCAAGATATTTTGAGTTTGATTCTTATGTATTTCATGTGTTTGATTTTGATTTAATTGATATAAACGTTAAAAAAAGAAACAGTCAAATTGAATTATTTTGAAAATTTCTTCCCTATCATTCCCGATTTTCCGTATGTTTTTTGGCCATAAATGCTAAATATCGTGGGAATTATCTTATATATCTTATAATAAGTTATATAGTGGTCTTTTTCGTCCTTGCTCCCTTCGTACTCGCACAGTAGCCTTTTCTTCTACTTTACCCACTTTCTTTATCGCGATCCATTCTTGGCTTTTCCCTCAGTTGGTTGGCCGAATCGGCGGGCATTGTTGTCTATTTATCGCACCTTTTACCCTCCCCGCCTTTGGATTTCTCATCGTTCTATCTGGGAGAGAGGATTTGTAGGTTGGGGAAAAAACAAAAAGGCTAAAATGACGAAGGTACCGCTGCCACCGTCGCCGACTGGGTCGGTGACCTACGAGCCTGAGCACGTCATGAACTATAGAGGTGGATCGGTGCTGGGGAAGAAGACAATTCTGAAGAGTGACCACTTCCCTGGCTGCCAAAACAAGCGCCTCACTCCGCAGATTGACGGCGCTCCCAATTACAGGCAGGTCTGGCCTCATTTCCTTATCCTCATATTCTTTGAGGTGTGCTTGGCTCTAGTTTCAGTTGCTATATTTCTGTGATCATTGTGATACGGTGGTTCATGCAGAAATCGATTTTATTTTTTAGGGTGGTGGGCAAATACATTAAAAAATAATTTAAATAAAAAAATTATACATAAGATAAAATTCAAAGCAAAGGCTTGTGTTTCATTATAATTGATAAAAATAATTACAAGCTTTATATTCTATTTTACATTTTTTGATAACATTGTATTATAATCTTATTGAGAATTAAATTGAATATATCTTTCTCAGTGTACGGTACTAAACATTTATTGAGTCATTCATCACTCATTTTATTATATAATCGTTGCTTGACAATCTTCATTTAAAAAATCTACTATAGTAGTAGCAACCGATAAAGTAAATATCAAGCTAATAAACCTATAAATTAGGGAACACACATTATCTTTCTTAGTCTTAATGATTTATCTTGCTAAATCAGCAATACTCAAAGATGAGAACTCATCGTTTGTACGCATATCAATAATGTATGTAATTAGCTAGTATTTAAGGGTCACAAGTTCAATTTAAGAAAAATCACTTGAATATAACTCCACAAGACAAATTAATTTCCTCTTATCATAAGTAGAAAATGAATTATTTGGATTTAGACATGCTATACAATAACAACTCGGTGCAGGCTTCAGAGAATCAATTATTTAGTTATTAGAATTGCATATTAATAAGTGTGTAAAATAAATCAATATGATAATTATGTAAGTTTGTTATTTCTTCACTTCTTCGTACTCGCCATCAACTAGACTTAAATATAGAGCTCATATAGAAATTTTAATTTTAAAATAATGTAAAGCATTATACTTATTCCAATAAAGTAACTTATCTATATCTCTAATCATCTGCAATTGTTATTAGGATACCTTCATTAGTTTCATTGCATTCATGATATCTTAATCTTTCATTTGCAAGACTTGTGATAACTCAAATCTCGCCAACTACTTGGTGCCTCAATGATAAGATGAAAAATTATTTTATTATGCTGAATGAATTTAAGAGTATCACTCCTCTTACATGAAGAACCCGTAATATTTATAATTCTTGAAGTGATATTAAAAAGTTGTTTTACCTGCCAAATTTTTTTATTATAGCTACTAAACACAATTAAAGTTAATGAGCAAAACAATAAATATGAAATGCCTATGGATTATTTTTAAGTATTAGTGCTTTCAAATAATGAAACTATCCTCGCATATTAGATGTCATATTATATCCTTGATCATGTATTCTATGTATGCTCAGTGAATGCTTTGTAAGTGTAGATTTAAGAGATGTATTAAGTGTGACTGCATTGGTCAATGAAACATGTTTAATATCCATAATTCTCTTAATAACTTGACTCAATTTATCCACATATCTCACAACATCAACTGATTGTTCCTTCGTGGAGGCATTATGTAACTCATCCACTAAAATTAAGAATTATATATTAGGCGTGTAAGTGAGTCAAGCTAACTCGAACTCGACTATCTAATGAGCTCGCGAGTCGAGCTTATTGTGTGTCGAGTTCGAGTAGGAGTGTCAATATTTGACCCAACCTGGATCCGACCAAAAAATTTCGGGTTTAAGCCAAACCGTTTGATAAACGAGTCGAGTTTGAGTTTGATATTCTGGCCCGTTTTTAAAATCGGATTGAGTTTGGGTTGACCTGAAAACTCAAAATTGACCTG
Source organism: Dendrobium catenatum (assembly GCF_001605985.2). Taxonomy (NCBI): domain Eukaryota; kingdom Viridiplantae; phylum Streptophyta; class Magnoliopsida; order Asparagales; family Orchidaceae; genus Dendrobium; species Dendrobium catenatum. Next base: position 85,196 of record NW_021319215.1, read on the forward strand.
GGTTGACCTGAAAACTCAAAATTAACCCATATTCGATTATTCGGAGGAGGTGCGAACATAGCGGAGAAGGGGCTGGCTTCGGCTGTGGTTGAGATCGCAGCTTGAGGGAGATAGAGCAAAGGCTTAAGCTGCTTGGTGAGATTGTGGCTTGAAGGAGGCAGGGTCGGTTGGCAGACCTAGCTTGGGTGTGCAAACAAAGCGTAGAAGGGGGTGGGCTTCGGCTGGGCAGTCTACAGGAGAGAGAAGTCCGATTAGTGAGCTGGGTGGTGCTGGCGAAGTCAGACGTGAGAGAGGGAGATCAGGAGCTACGAACTAAGGAGGGGGGTTTTGTGGTTCTGTCTGCTTATGACCTAGGGAGACGAAGGGAGCAGGGGCTTTGTCTGGAGGTCCACCAGATCCGAGTTGGCGGGTCAGGTCAGATCAACCCAGTAAATTGACAGGTCGGGTCCGGGTTGGAATTCTTGACCCGTTTGTAAAATCGGGTCGGGTTAGGGTCAATCCCATTTGGACTCTAGTCAATTTCGGGTTGGACCCGAACCTGACCCGAAAACCTATTTTGACACCCCTAAGTTTGAGCTATGAGCCTGTAATTGAGCTCGTTTACTAAATGAGCTCAAGTTTGAGCTCAATATGACTCAACTCGTTAGCTTGTCAAGCTATTCAATTTTAGAATATATTTTAATTTTTTTTAATATACCCTTTTCTTAAGAATTTTTTAAGATGATAAAAATTTTAGTTTCATAAATGAGTCGAGTTTGAGATTTTCAATTGAATTGAGCTCAAGATTTTTAATCGAGTCAAGCTTGAGTTTGATTTTTATACATTGAGTAGGGTTCGAGCTCAGTATGAGCTAAACGAGCTCAGCTTGATAAAGCCACTACCTGACTTGACTCGACTCGACTCATTTGCACCCCTAGTATGCATCACCAATATCATTTATGATAAAAGACAGAGTCATAACAGTTGTAACACTACAATTTTTTTTTTTTGCATATTTGGTGAAGTCAACTTCAAAAATATTAACCAATCTATCATCTATAATTTATTCAATTTTCTATATCTGATTGTCTACAAATTTTCAGCTCATTCAGCAAAAATTAATTTAATTATATTACTAGAAAGAGTCTATGTTATTACAAACCCCTTATTCATTTGATTTAATATTGTAATAGTTTTTTGGGTCCAAAACTATTTCAAAAGCATATAACTAAATCATCTACCAGATTTTTTTAGATCTTCAAAAATAAAGTCAATATATACATATAGAATTTGAAGTCCACAAAAAAATATGTTTAACATATTCTTTACTAATGCTATAAGCAAATATTAATACACAAGGCCAAACACCACAAATTAATGCAATCACAAGATGACTTCTAGATCTCGGGTTTCAATTAGATAAACATATTTTTCTACTTCAATCAAATACTATTTTTATTTTGCTTGCCAAATTCAAGAAAAAAATGTAAACATATAACTTACACGGTTCCCAAATGGCGGCATGATGCTATCAAATATTTTTGTAATTTCATTTTTATTTGAACAATAGTATATTTTATTTTCTTTTCTTTTTTTATCTATCTAATGATGGGAAAGCATCCAATGAACATGGTAGGTTGTGCATGGGGCTTGGTAGACCTTTGGTTTGCTGGCTTGATTGGTCCTTTGGCTACTGCTGGTTCACGGGTTAGTTGTTGGGGCCTTTGGTGATGAATGGAGAAGGTTGGGGTTGAGCTCATTCTCTTAGTTGCTTGAGCTGAAGTTAAGTAGCTCATTAATGTTCTAAAGGAAGCTCATTAAGAAGGATTCAATTTTGGAGTGGACTTGTCCCTTCTCCTTCCCCTTTCTTCTTGTCTCTTGGGAAATCGTGGCTATGCTTACTGTTTTTTGTGCCTTGGCTCCTTGGATTCTTGGCTGGCTGAATTCTGTGCCTTGTCCTCTTGGTTCTCACGGTGGCTGTTGGATTTCCCGAGCTGGGGGGTTTTCTCGTGGCATTTGGCGCCTTGGTTCCGTGCGGTTTCTTTGGTCCCGTGGCTGCCTCGGTTCTTCGACTGGGTTGTTTTTTTTCATGAAAAGCATTGGGAAAAATCGTGACTTGGTGCTTGCGTTCTTGTGGAAATTAATGAATGTGACTATTGGTATTCTACTATCTTGCCTATAAATATGAAAAGTTTCTGTGAAGAGGAGTTGATTATTTTGAGCAAATTTGCTATTGACCTGCGGGTTATTGGAAAAGCTTGCGAGCTTGTTCCATTCTTCTTTCTCATCTCCTCCGGAAATCTTGCGAGCTCTTTCCACGCTTCGTCTTGGCTTCTAATCTCTTTCGTCTCTCCGCAAGTGCCACTCCATCTGTATCTTTCTTCTTGAGCTTTGGTAGTGATTGTTGGTTGACTTTGAAGCATCTGTTGGAAGAATTGGACGATCTTGCAGTGGTGGACCATTGGTTTGCTAGTCCTATGCACTTATCTTATTTAACCTACAATTCGATGCATGTGAGGAACCCGCTCTGACGGTGGTCTGAAGATAGCGTTGGTTTTATTTTCTTTCTTTCTTAAAAATCTCTTCGTGCTTTCTTGTTGGATTTTGAGTGTTTTAGTTGATTACTACTATTTTAATAGAGTCTGGTTTCAGTTTTATCCATTGTTCTTTTTGTTTCAGTTTTCTTATACTTGTGCTTACATCACAACATCGTCTGACGATGCTGTTGTACGGGGAGTAGTCGGAGGTGTGGAGCAGCGACGTCTTTATCGTGGTTTCACCCGTGGGGAGAAAAGAAAAGAAGAGAGGCAGCCGACTGGCTGCGGGTTTGCACAAAAGGATGCCCGTTTGTTTGTGAAAGGGAAGGGCAAACAAAGGTTTTCGGTGGGGGGGGGTTCAAAATTGCCCCTGGTTATAAGTATTATTTTTAGGGTGGACAATAAGTGGAACATGATTCCGCCCGTGCGCTAATTTTTTTATTGTGTAGCAATTCAATCTGCTTGTGAGAAGATTGCATCGGATGTTAGGGCATTCCCGTAATGTGTGTGCTAGGAATGTAGAATGGTACTGAATTACTTTAGAGGTGTTTGTGACCTTTTTTTCAACTTAGAGCTTTGATGTAGGAAGTTGTGTGACAAGTTATGAGGAGGCTATATTTTCTCTGCTTTTGGTTGTATGGTTTTTGTTTATGATTTGGGTTATGTGGAGTAAAAGGATATTAATGCTGATTGGGTTTTCCTTTATCGTGTTTTGAAGGATTATCTTTTATGTCGGAGTAGAATTGTGTTGAATATTTTTATGCGACATAAACATGAAGTGATGGGAGGATTGTTAGCTAATAATGAAAAGTAAGATCGGACTTTTGGTCATCAAGCACACACTATAAATCTTCCTTTAAGCAGATGTCGTCTATTACATAAAGAAATATCGTGAACTACTTGGGGGTACATAAAACTCCTGCCTGAGCACCCTACACTAATCCTAGGAAGGTTGAAATAACATGCAGCGTGTTTTTATTTCTTTTTTTTATCTGTTAGTATAAAAAGCAGATTGATACTTATCTTTGATCAATGATTTCCACAACTCATGCAAAGAGACAAAAGTTTATTCCTATGGGCTTCATTTTAGGCAAAGTATATTATCTCTGTTGATATTAATCGAAGCAATACTTCATATCTCGAATTTGGTAGACAAGTAAATAGTTTGGAAAAATATCAGAATTAGTTCCTGTAATAAAGTTTTAATGTTAATATTTATAATATATGCCAATATTCATAGGATAAATCTTTCCTTTTATTAATTTGAATGAATAAGTAGAGATTTTGGACGTTAATTACAAAGCAGAAAATCTTAAATGAAAACTCACATTTTGCTCACAGTTGAGGGAACTCCTCCAACTTAAATCATATAGTATATTTGCCCGTTTCTTCGTCGATGAATCAATTTAGTGCAGATTATGTTCATTTACAATAGAAAAAGCAATTGATAGTAGAATTTAGACCTGACGTGTCTTTTGAATTGGAGAAGATTAGGAGGAGCCACTGAAGTTCTCCTTAAGTAGAAAATATATTGATAGAGAGAATATCTGATGTGACTTGCAGTAAGAATGACTAAATCTTCTCTAATGAAAATATAATCCCTATATTTTTCATGAAACTATCATGGCCTTCATTAGCTTTATCTCAATTATTTGGGGCAGATTGGCTTTAAAAACTCTTTCACCATTCATCCTATTGAGTACTAGTAATTCGTTTAGATCTGACATTATTTTTCATCTAACTAGTCTTTCCTTTTTTTTTTTCTTTCATTGTTGTTCGGATATCTTTTAATAGTCTTTTATTACTCATCAAAGCTTATTCAGTTAATATCTTTTCATATTGTTGGATGGTTGCAATGCTTGATTTTTGCTGGACTATCATCAATTATCACACCCCCGCACCCCCCGCCCCTAAAAAAAAAAAAAAAAAACTTTACCACCTTTTTATGCTGACAGCCTAGTTACCCAATATTGCTTTGTTTCCTTTTTTTTTTCTTTATAGAATTGATTTTATCTAGAGCTAGAATAGGATCGTATTAGGGGATATTTTGTTTTTCATAGAAAAATCCTTAGCCAGAACTTGTGAATTTAAACTTTTTGGTCTAACAACTATCTGGTTTAACATGGTGTGAGGAACTAGCTATTGTACTTCAAACCCTGATCTTATTTATGCACTGGTAGGACTATCTATGAAGGGCTGTCTTTGGTAAGATAAATAGGTTTTTTCCTGAGTTGTCTAAGAATACATGATGAATTCAGCACATACTAATCTTTAAAAGATCCGTCGCTGAAATATAGAATTTCTGCTTGTAAATATTTACATGTTTCAAGGGCTCTAGAATGGAACATGACAAATTGATTTTGAATGCGCTGCTTAATTTATTCCAGAATAATGGCTAATCTTCAATGAAATTTTGTTTAAACAAAGATGAAGTGTACCGCCCAATAGGAATGGATGAAGGACATAGTAATCCAACCCTAAATAGCTGGGGTAAGGCAAATGATAAATAGATTGATTGATATGCTATTTTAAAATGGTAGTTCATGAAAGATATATCTCCCTACCTTCTTATTCTTTGCCTTCCTGGGCTATTTTGTCGATACAAGTTTCATCATTTGATAGTTAAAAGAACATAGATATAATCTTGGATATTTGAGCATGACATCTATGTGGCATGGCACATGGATGATGACAAATGCAAGCTAGAGCATGTCAGAAGATGGTTTAGTGTGTATGAAAATAGCTTGCTAAGGCTATAGTGAGTTTTTGAGCTCCTTCCAGCTGGAATTTTTAGGAACTTGTGCATGCGCGTGCTTGAAGCCATCTTTGTAATAATTTGTTTATGTTATAGCACTTTACAAGATATGTGATTGTTCGACATATGAATTTTCAGGCTGGATCTTTGCCAGTTCATGGAGTTGCTATTCCTACAATCAATGGAATCCGAAATGTACTTGTTCATATTGACGCACGACAAAATGGAAAGCAGAAGAAAGTACTTTGGCATAATCTCCGTGAAGAACCAGTAAGATTTTTGCATCCAGAGTTGAACTTTGTTTTAGGCCTATATATGATGATATTTCTTGGTCTTCGTCTTCTAAGACATTGTATTTTGAGCTTTTTGATGTTGTGCTACTTATCTTTTTTTTTTTTTTTTATATATAACTGATTTTATATTTTATTATTGTAGGTTGTATACATAAATGATCGTCCCTTTGTATTGCGAGATGTGGAAAAGCCCTTCTCCAACCTTGAGTACACGGTATTAACATAAACCTTATTTCTATGCTTTTTGAAAGCATCTAGTCATTTTATATCACAATTAGCTTCTCATAGTTGGTCCTAGTTCGTTTACTCTTGATAAAAATGATTTAAGAATATTGCCTATTTCTTCCTTGCAGTAGGAATAATAAGAATAAAGGATTTATGGAAATATTTTTCTTAACCTTACCTGAGCTTGCTGTTTAGCACAGGTTCTGGATTAGTTGTGTTTTTGTTTTGACTTTGAATAGACAAGTTTTTGTTTTGGTTTTACTTAAGTTATCTTTTGGGTTGTGGAGGCGGGGGTGCGAGCAAGTTTTGGTTTTTCAAGAGATGAGGGGGTGCTTTGGTGGGTGTTAAGATGGAAGAGTTTTCAGTTTAGCGGGAGTCACAACTACTACGGTTTTACTAGATAAGTTTACCTGCATAAATCTGATAATATTTTATTTGGTTATAACCATACATATCTTTTAACTAGCTATTACTTGTAGTCATTTAATGGGAAAAATTGCCTACCCCCATGGTTGGGATGCGGAAGATGACGATTATGATAAATTTTACTTCAAACTAGGTAATATATCCCTTAATAAAATGATTACTAATGGGAAATTTATAGTTTATACCTTAAACATAGTATGAAAGAGAATTTGACTATATCTATTTGTTCATGTCCTTGTGAATTTTGTAGGGCAATCTGAACAATTTTTATTCTGTTATTTTCATATCTTACCTTGATGAGGGGCTAACCCTTATAAATTGTCCTGGAGTTTGTCAATTGTTAATGAAAAGAATTAGCCATTTGCAATTTTGAATATTAGCTTTTTATCCGTAATATGCTTTGTTCAGGGATCAGAGCCTTCTTATTTACTCTCTCATTCTCTCCATTGAATGTAATATTTATTGCATTATGTTTTCTATTAAATTATTCATGACCTCATTTAATAGTCTTGTTTCTTCATTTGTGCTTTTTAAACCTAATCCTTTTTGCATAAAGTTTGTTTGGAATATATTTCAAAAAAGATCAAATATTTGTTAATAAATTCCTATCATTATGAAAAATAGGAATTTATCAGACAAGGTTCCGTATACTTGGGCTCTCTGGGTGATAAATTTTCTGACAAATATGAACTCCCTTAATAAATAACTTTGGCATAGAGTCCAAATCGCATATTCTATGTATACACCTAGGGATGATGGACTACTAGCCTTTGATCCATAAACTTAAGCCTATAATTAAGAAGATTGTAAAACCCGAAAATATCGATCGTAAGCGTTGCACGTATTTCATCGCATTGCGACGAAAATAGACGAATTTTCAAAGTTGTTAGAATTTGACAAAATAATTTTTATAAAATTCTATGCGAAATTTTGATCGTTTTGATATAAAAATTTATATTTAATTTCACAGGGATTTAAAGTTAAAAATCGACGAAGTTTATTAATGACAAAAAAACTAAATAGCCCTCATAATAAGAACCTTTGGCTAGTTGGGGCACATGCATCATTTGCCCCCGCTGCCCAAGGAGGAGTGTAAAAGGGGGACCGAACCAGTTCCCTTTCACGCGTGTGTGCGGCCGAATGAAGAAGAGGAGGAGGAAGGGGCGGCGGCAAGGGCTCCTAGGCAGCGGCTGCTTTTCGGCAAGATTTAAAGGGGAATTGTTGGAGAAGGCCTTAGGTAACTTCTAAACTCTAAATCCCTCTTTCTTTCTCAAAATTTATGAGATCTAAAATTAAGTTTTTCTCCTATTTCAATTTTCTTTCAAATTGCTTTCACGAAAATGATTTTTATGGGTTTAAACTAAACTTTCATGAAAAATTTTCAAGTTTTAAAAATTAGGGTTTTTCCAAATTTCAATTTTCAAGAAAGTGCTTTCACAAATAACATTCCTAATAGCCTTAGGAATGTTTCTTTTAGGATAAAATTAGGGTTTAGAACAATTTTTCATTTTTCCTAAATTTTTATTAATAGAAAGTCCAAATTTTTTTATGTTTATGATACGCCCTAGGGTTTCACAATTTTGGTTTTGCCCTAATTTCCCCCAACAGAGAGGAATTTCTCCACCAAAATCAAGAGAAACAATCACAAGAGAGTTGGGATGAAAGACAATAACCTTTGCATTAGAAAGCAAATAGAAAACAAAATAAGTTTGTCCACTTCGAGAAGGACAAGATCTCCCACAAGAAAATCCTAGAAAAAAACAAGAAGAAGACTAGGAGAAGAAAACTAGAAAGAGACTTCCCTTTTCATCATCCCCAAAACTAAACCCTAATGGCCCTATTCATACCATCCCCAAAATTCCTCCCATCCCCAAATTACCCCCACTTAAGTGGGTGGGTCCCTTTGGTCCAGCCGGTCCGCCCGGCCCCCTCTCTTCCGCCTATAGACCTGCACGGGTCCAGGCCGGACCGGGTGAACCGGTCCATCAGTTTATTTATTAATTAGGTTAAGAGAAATGTTTTAACATGCAAATGTAAGGAAAATAGGGAAAATTTGGGTTCCAAAATTAGGGCTTTAAGATAAAACAAAAAATTTAAGCTATTTGAAATTAATTTAGGAATTGGTAAAGGGTTAAAATAGGTAAATTATGATTTTAAACAAAAAATATGAATTTTTAAAATTTAAGATATAATTAAATCCGAAAATAATTATCTTATAATGATGATTATAATTAAGGAGGATTTATGTTAATGACAAATAATGACATGTTAATGAAGGGTTTATGTTAATGATAAATAACAATTGATAAATATTATAATGACATTCATGTATGTCTTAATGCTAATGACAATTAAGAATTATGATTAATGTTAAACTACATGACTTGTTCTTTTAATAAACAAGATTTAAGGTTCATATGGGATGATCGAAGTTACACTATTTGTAGGATTTCAAAGTGGGAGAGGAAAGGCATTGAAAGAAAATGATAAATTTCACACATCTGTTATGTAGGTTTATTTAATTCTTCAAATTCAATGTTCTTTTAAAGTTAAATGCATTGTGATACATTTTAGTATCAGAATAGTATGTTAATTCTTTTATTTGGCATATTAAAAGTAATTATTTGTTGACCCTTCTCTGTAAAAAAAAAAAGAAAAGAAAAAAAAAATAAATCAAATCTTACCTGCTCCCCTGTCGCAGCACGTCGCACAACCTACGCACGTCGTCGCCTCTCCTCGCACGACCGAGCGTCGCGTCTCGCACGACTCGGTCGAGTCGTTAAAAAGCCAAAGAGAATGAGGCCGAAGGCCTCCGCACTCTCTTCCTCGCATTCGATTCTCTCCCTGGCTTTCTCCCGATCTCGCTGCCCCTCCGATCGCTGGTTCTCCCTTCTCCCAAACAAGCTCTCGGCCCTTACTCCGGCTCCCTCTCCCGAGTCCACTTCCTCTCCCTCTCTCGTCGCTGACTACGCTCGCTCGATCGACGACTTTCCTTTCTCGGTCGGATCGGATCGGAAGAAAGACAGGAGCTCGAGGGTTGTGAGGGTAACTTTTTCCCTTTCGCGGCTTCGTCGGCACTTCGGTGGCTGTCCGACCCCGCTCGATCGACGACTTCCCTTCCTCTTCGACCGGAAGTCACGACACTTCCGATCGGAAGCAAGAACGAGGGCTCGCGGACATTGAAGGTAACTCTCTCCATTGCGCACGCTTCTTTAGCTCCTTCGTGGCCAGCCGACTTCGCTCCTCCTTCGACGCCGTCCCTGCTTGCCAGATCGGGAGGGGTAATTAACTATAGGAGCTTGCGCCTATAGGAAACCAGAACTCAGATCATAAAGTCCTCGCAAAATGAGGGCGAAATCTCTGGGTAGTGTCTTATCTACAAACCCATCTGCCTTCCAAAATTTACCCCGGAACTTATCCGTTAAAACTCCCTCGCCAAATAAAAAGAAATCGCGCGGCGGGGAGGCCGGGGCCGAATTTTCGGAGCCCACATTATTGTTTTGTTTAAAGTATTTAGTAAGTTAGACATTTTTATTTAAAAAAATCTTCATGTAGCTTTGCATAAGAATATGATAAAAGATACAAATGATTGTTATGTATATTTGCCACTTATCCTATGATAGTTATTGCATATGAATTTGTGCATGTTGAGGCGAAGTATCAATATGGTGCCTTGGCACAATATAATTTTTTGGAGTAATATGGCTCTTCGGGGTAATATGATAAAGGAAAATGATATGACCAATAAATATGTGTATCTGATCAGTACAATTTTGGTATTCCGATACGGGTGTATAGAATACAGATAAGATAAATATATGTGTACAAGAAATAAAGACAAGTTGAAATGCATGAAATGAAAGAAGTATTAATCTTATGAAATGTAAAATGATCATATAAATTCATAAATAGATAGGTGCACGGCTATCTTTGCATGATATTATATTGTTTACTTCTTTAGTTACTTGTTGCTCAGCCTCATATTAAAGTATGCATATTGATCTTCATTACATTGTAATTGAGTTTAGTAGAGTTACTTGTTAGCTACTGAGTGTAGCTCACTCCCTAGTTTTAGGATGTTTTTAAGAGAACCACTATTTAAGGATGGCGGATAGACAACAATATACCTACCTGCGTAGGGTTACCATGGGAGACAGGCTCTTTTGTTGAATGTATTTTTGATATTTCTTTTTGTTGTGGATCTTGCATGTCTAGTTATGATCCACATGTTTAAATTTCTTATGTTATAATAAAATTTTTGTGTTTTGAAAGTTTTAATGGGTTTTTATAATTGTTTTGGATGTTAGATAAGTTAATTTTTATGTGATGATATCTGAATTATGTTTTAAATTTTCGTCCGATATCTGTTTCCGCCTCATTTGCTCGAGCTTACCCTGCCGGGCCGTGACAAAGATCCTCTCCAATATGTTATGAATAGGAAATTACTTTGATAGGGGATTTTATGCCATCTAATATTAAACTGTTAGTAACAAATTTTTTTGACAAATATGGACATTATATACTTGAAAAAATGAAGGAAAAAAAAATGAAATTGTTTCAAGCTTTGGCCATGGGCTTGATCTTGATAAATGTGAATATATCTTGTTGAAATCAAGTGAGTTGAGAGAAAACCGTGACTTTATTATATAGCATCATCTATATTTATAGATATATGCAAGAGGTCTTACTAAGGAAAATAATAACTACAAAATAATGACTAATTGCTATAATATAATCCTTTATAAATAAGATGTCTAGCACTCTAGCTATGGAAGGTACTCAATGCTTCCTATGGATCTCTATCCTACACTATTGGATTCATACAAGAATTAGGTGCTGAGATTTAACAATCCCTCTCAGGTTGGGGAATACATATATGTCATTCCCAGCTTGACAATTATTCTGAGGAAGGTAGAGTTGTCTAATCCTTTGGTAAGGACATCTACAAGTTGTTCTTTAGATGATACATGATTGATGCTTATTAGATCACAGTCTAATTTTTCTTTAATAAAGTGTCTGCCCACATCTATGTGTTTGGTCATGTCATGCTGGACTGGATTGTGAGCTATACTGATTGCTGATTTGTTATTTAATATAGCTTCATGGAATCGTTCCACTTGATCTTTAGGTCTTCTAGAATCATCTTGATCCATAGTAAATCACATATTCCCAGGGCCATAGCTTTATATTCTGCTTCTGCTCTCGATCTTGCCACCACATTTTGTTTCTTGCTTCTCCATATAACTAGGTTCCCTCCAAGGAATGTGCAGTATCCAGAGGTAGATCTTCTATCTACTGGTGACCCTGCATAATCAGCGTTAGTGTATGCTTCTAAGGTTATTCCATGGACTCTTCTAAATAGAATATCTTTTTCTGGGTTTCCCTTAAGGTAATGTAGTATTCTCTCTACTGCTTGCATGTGTATTTGTTTTGGATTTTGCATAAACTGACTGACCATACTTACAATAAATGCTATATTTGGTCTGGTGTGGGAAGAGTAGATCAATTTTTCCACAAGTCTCTGATAAACACCCTTGTTTACATCTAGATATTCTTTAACTTCCCCCAATTTAGAGAACCTTCAAAATTAGGCCTTTGGTGATTGTTTGGCCCATATAGGCCCCTTTTCAATTTACACATCTTGTTTCCTCCAGAATTTTCCTTAAATCCTAGATAACTATTTCTTCTTCTAGATCCCCATGTAGGAATGCATTTTTTACATCTAATTATTCCAGATGTCAATTGTACTTAGCTGCTATTGAGAGTAGAATTTTGATAGTGTTCATCTTGGTTACTGGTGCAAAGGTTTCCTGATAGTCAATGCCATATGTCTGAGTGTACCCTTTTGCCACTAGTCTTGCTTTTGTATCTTTCCAGTGCGCCATCAGCTTTATATTTTATAGAGAACACTCATTTGCTACTGACTGATTTTTTTATTGAGAGGTTTGATGGGGAACTATAGAGAGATCAAGGAGGATCTACATATGATATTTATTGATTTGGAGAAAGCTTATGATACAGTTTCTAGAGAAGTGCTATAGAGAGTTCTAGAAAAGAAAGGGGTTAATAATAATTATATTCAAGTAATTAAGGATATGTATACAAGAGTTATTACTTTTGTTCAAATATAGGTGGTTTGACCAAGTATTTTCCTATTTCAGTTGCATTACATCACGAATCAGCTTTAAACCCATATCTTTTTGCTTTAGTAATGATGTTCTTACCAGACATTTGCAAGAGGATGTACCATGGTGTATGCTTTTTACTGATGATATTCTTCTTGTTGATAGACTAGAGAGGGAGTTGAAGGTAAACTTGAATTTGGATGGTTGAAGTGGAGGAAGGCACTGAGTCTGTTGTGTGATAGAAAAGTACTCCTCAAACTTAAGGGAAAATTCTATAAGATGGTGGTGAGACCTGCAGTGCTTTATGGCACAGAATGTTGGCCATTAAAAGAGAAACATACAATTAAGTTAAGTGTTGCAGAGATGAGGATGCTAAGGTGAATGAGTGGCCTTACTCTTAGAAACAAAATATAAAACGAGCATATACGTGATAAGGTGGAGTAGCTCTAGTGGAAGATAAGATTAGAGAGAGTTGTCTTATATGGTTGGTCACATAAAATATCGGTCTTTTGATGACCCGGTTAGGATAGTTTATGTTTTAGATTTGGCCAGTGGCGGAGCCAGAAAATGTATTTAGGGGGGGCCTAAATTAATTTTTTTTAAAAATTTTCCTTCAACTTTTTACATCCAGGCTTGTGACCAATATAATCAGTTTTAAAAATGATAAAACTTTGATAGTGAATTAGTTTATTTTTTTTCCTTCACAAAATGACTTCCAATCATCAAATCACTTGATTTCTGTTAGAACAGGTTCAATATATTAACTAAATACGTGATATTAAAAATCTCATTGCACAAAAAAATTCATAAAATTTCTTTAAGATCAAATCAATATAGGATTAAGCTAATATCAACCAAGAAAAAAAATGTGAATGAATAGGAAATTAAATTGGGAGTGATTTGAATCGACGACCAATATTGAATCGCTTGATCGTGGGTCGTTTATTGGGCATTTAAATGGCTTAGTGATTTCAGAATTTGACTATCTTGAGCTCGTTGGATTCGTCTCGTCTAGCCGCTCAATTCAACTATAAGCATGTTATGTTTGTAAACCATTTGGTAAACCAAATTATGATTTAAACCTTCCAAATGTGCTTCGGGTCTTTGATTTGGAGTCATTTGGGTTCGGATTAAGTCGAATTTGGTGCCGTTGGGTTTGTATTTTTGATACGTTTAGTTTGGCTATAAGTTTGCTGAAATCGGAGTTCAGATGGTCTTCGATTTAATTTATGAAGTTTTCAACTTAGCCTCTCTCTAAATTCCCTATACATTTTTTTAAGGGGGGGGGGGGCATGTGCCCCTCCTTGCTCCCCCTTCCCTTCGCCCATGGATTTGGTCTATGTTAAGAGATGTATAGATGTAGACCTAAAAATACTTGGTTTTAAAATTTTAAAAATGATATTTTTTAGATTTAAATGAGCATTACAAAGAAGAATCTAAAGCCAAATCAACAAACAATCTAAGATCCAGCTCTCCTAAACCCTTAGCTGTCATCTAGAGCCAAATCAACCTAAGAAGAATCTAAATTCAACAAACAAGAAATAAACCTACCCTAGGAAAGGAAACTACTTAAAGCATACCCTGATATAGTAATTCTCAAAACAACTGTGGGCTCCGAAAATTCGGCCTCGACCTCTACTCGCTTTTCTTATTCGGCGAGGGAGTTTTAATGAACTAAGTTCCGAGGTAAATTTTGGAAGGCAGATGGGTTTGTAGATAAGACACTACCCAGAGATTTCGCCCTCATTTTGTGAGGACTTTATGATCTGAGTTCTGGTTTCCTATAGGCGCAAGCCCCTATAGTTAATTACCCCTCCCGATCACGAGAGAGAACTTTCGATTAAGGCTAGTCGTCAATCAGATACGTAGAATATACGTGTTATCTGACATATAGTAACAGCATAGGTATTGAGATTTGGAGAAATAGATTTGGATTTGGATATTTGAAAAGATTTGAAAAGTTTGATATTTAAAATAAGAAATTTCATCATCTTGCACTAAAAGCGGATGGTGGGGGAATGGATGATAGACCCGATCAAGATCCCATGGTTCCGTCGTCCCGGGCCATCGTGGTCCCTGGTCTACTTAGTCAGAGGAGGTATTCGACCCAACCTGACAGAAAGATCTTTGTCGGCAGCCATGGGTTGCCTCGTCCAAGGGTACCTTGTAGACCGGGGTTGAATATTTGTCTAAGGGGACAAATTTAAATCCACCCTAGCTTACAGAGGGCTTTGTGCCCTATCAATCAAATCATATTGATTCATATCTCAAAGATTTGATGCGTTAAGGAATGTATTGGCCTTGGCCATAATCATAATTTAGGAGTGCCATTTGGTGGTAAAACCACTCGGTTCAGAGGGCACCGAGCCATAACCATTTATCCTGCGGTGCAATTTGGTGACAAAACCGTCGGTCAGAGGACACGTACCACGTCCTTACTGGCAAGAGATTGTTTGAGAATGGATCCTAGTAATATTTTCGACTAGGCATTTAGCTCTTTTGTCCGGCTGATAATATAATAATAACTATAAAATAAAATAAAATAAAACTTCCCTCCCCCATCACTCTCGGTTTGGGAGATTTACAGGATTTGGCCGAAGTTGCATGCGAAAAGGAGATTGCTACCTTCACAGCAAAAAGCTCCTGTGCTTGCTCTCGATCAAAATGGAATAACTTCCGATCCTAAAGAAGGGATCGTCGGCTACGGGATGTTCGACCAGGTAGGAGCTTCTTGCGGCAAAGACATAGGAGATCAGGGTGGAGCTTGAGGCCAAGGCAGAGAGGGATCGGCCTGGTTTCGGCAAGGGCAAGAGGTGCTCTCCTCTCTCTCTCTCTCTCTCTCTACTTGTGTGGGGAGTCGACAGAGGTAGATGTCGTCGAAGGAGGCAAAGGGATCGGGGAAGAGAGGTCGGGTTCGGCTGACCAAGGAGCTGGCGTCGACTTGGTCTAAGGCCAGAGGAGGCGTCGGATAGGGAGGAGATCGGGAAGCAGCTGCTGTGGGAGAGGAGGTTGTGTGGAGTCGAGCGTGGAGAGCAGTAGGGAGCGACGGAATGGAAGGGATTCTGCAGCTCTAGCGCCGGGTTGCTGGAAGCGCGAAGCAGAGACGGAGGGAAACGAGTGTGGAAGCAGTCGTATGTGTAGAGCTGAAGCCTCGTTTCATCTGGCTTTTAAAGACGAGAGGAGCATCCAGCTGGAACGGGATTTGGGCAGGAAACACGGAGAAGTGACGCGAACGTCGGCTGGATTTGCGAGATTTGAATGGTTCGGCAGTCTGAGGTTTCAGCCAGCAGGATATCAGGGATTTGGCAGAAGATTTATAGCAGAGGTACGATTTCATTTTTACTTCCATTGGGTATTATACAGAGGTCAACAACAACCCTCCTAATTTGAAATTCTCTCCTAGCCATCCCCTCCTTTGCATTAAGGTGGGTGGAATGTCACACATCATTTTGACCCCCTTTAGTCAACCTAGAGTATAACAGAGAAGTAAAATCAGAATAAACATATTTCTTTTTAACACCATCCTGAAATATTTCTATCAGAATTAGACGAGTAGGAAATAACCTATCAAGACTATCACATTACAAAGCACTTTTTAGTTTTAACAATTTATCTACTAATTTCATTTTTGGAAGCATATGAATGATACATCAAAGAAATACAGAGCTTTACACTAAATTTTTTAATAAAGTTATATGCAAAAAAATGTATCTGTACAACCTCTTATTCTAGCTTCTATACACTATCAAAACATATGTACACAAAAGTGCAGTCAATTTCCTGCATAGAGTCCCATGGGCTATTTCCTATTTCTTGCAATACAACCACTGCTAATGAGTTAAAACTCAATAAAATACACTTGCATAATATAAGAAATAAGAATCATAATATTTGTTTTCAATTTTAAATAATCTTGGGATCTCTATAAAAATTATGAATTGTAAGAAATCAATGCATAACAATGCTAATTACTTTGTGTTTATTTTTTTCCATATTTCTTGTTATGTTTACTTCCCAATACTTTCGGCAAATCATATGATAACTCTATACTTTGCACACTTATAGCTCTCTAATTCAAGGTTGGGTTCACATTCCCAACTTTTAGAATTAAGGCAACTCTCTTATTCATGGGTGAATCTGAATTCCCAACTTTTAGAGGTGAGAGAGAGTAGGGTATCTTTTGCATGACTTCTCTAAGGCTTATCTTGTTAGGTCTTTTGCTTTTATTTATGTGGGCCTATTCCCCATAAATGACTTGTCTCATTTACTTTTCATAAACATTTAGATGTTCATAACTTATACATGACTTATCATTTTATAGCATCCCATTTCAGCATGTAGTGTTTATAAATTTTAATCTGGGTATGCTTTAAGTAGTTTCCTTTCCTAGGCTGTGAGTGATTTGGATGAAGCAGTACATTTTTCACCTTTTTCTTAGATTTGGATGAATGTTTCTCCCTTTTATTTACAAAATCTCTTTAGATTCTATCATTCTAACAGCTGTTTTATTTAAGTTTGTTAGAACTTTTGTACAACCTTGATATTCTCATCCTCTTTCCCATTTCTCATAGGGAATAAACAGTGTTAGAGTTGAACAAATGGAATCTCGCTTAAAAGAAGATATCCTTATAGAAGCAGCCCGGTATGCTTCTATATATATATATATATATATATATATAATTTTGTTTTTTTAAAATTTTTGGAAGCGGTAAATTGATATTTGAACTGTTAATTGAAGATACGGGAGTAAAATCCTTGTAACCGACGAACTGCCAGATGGTCAGATGGTGGACCTGTGGGAGCCAGTGACACGGGATTATGTTAAGACTCCCTTGGAGGTCCGAATAACCTGACTTTTCATGCAGTAATGTTGGCCGCTTATATATGATCATCATAAAGTTCATGATTTGTTTTATTTGATAGGTTTATCAAGAGTTACAGATGGAAGGTTTCCTTGTTGATTATGAGCGGGTTCCTATAACAGATGAAAAATCCCCTAAAGAGCGAGACTTTGATGATTTGGTTAGTCATCTGTCCCGATTTCACAGGCCATCTTTTTTTAGCATGAACTTGATTTTTTGTCATCCCTGAATCTACATGCTGAGTTATGTCCATGCTGGATTATTTTTTTTCCTTTTGCTTTGGTGCTAATCTGTCGAATAACTGTTGCTTTATTCATATCAGGTGCATCGGATTTCTCAAGTGGAAAATGATACTGAATATATTTTCAATTGTCAAATGGGTAGGGGAAGAACTACGACAGGGATGGTGATAGCTACTCTGGTTTACCTTAATCGTATTGGAGCATCTGGTGAGAAAATTACTTGCAGCATTTATACCATCATTTTTTAAGGATATATGTGAGTTACTTTTATTTCAAATCTGCACCTCACTCCTATGAGACTTTACAACTGAGCATCCAATGCACTTTGTTATGATCATACATTGCCAAATCTGCACGCCATTCCTATGGTCGCTCTTTCTTATACATTCATATATTATTTGCATTTATTGCTTGTAGGCATTCCAAGGACACATTCCATTGGAAAAATCTACAATAATGGATTAGATGTCTCTGATAATATGCCTAATTCTGAGGACGCTGCTCGGAGAGGTGAATACCCTGTTATTAGAAGCCTAATTCGTGTACTGGAGGTCAGATAGCTTGTTTTTTACTTTGCCCTTGATAGCTGGTAAAAATTCGTAGAGATCCACCATTTGGTTTGATTTCTTTTCTTTAGGGCGGATTAGAGGGAAAAAGGCAGGTGGATAAAGTTATTGATAAGTGTGACGCCATGCAGGTATAGTCCAAAAGTTGTTTGTGGAAACTATTTAAACGTTTGAAATATGTGACAATTTCTTCCCTGTTGAGCCGCATTATCAGGCCCAAAAACTACACAATTAACTTCAACCTCTGGAAAATATCATTTTATCTGAACTAGATTTTCTTCCTCTCCCTAAAGCTTTTGTTTCTTTCATTCTACAGAATTTGAGAGAAGCTATCGGCAATTATCGTAACAACATACTTCGTCAGCCTGATGAAAAGAAGAGGGAAGCCTCACTTTCCTTCTTTGTTGAATACTTGGAAAGATATTACTTCCTTATCTGCTTTGCTGTTTACATCCATACAGAAAGAGCAGTTCTTCATGCAATTTCATCTGAGAGAAATACATTTTCAGACTGGATGAGAGCAAGACCTGAACTGTATAGCATACTTCGCAGGTGTGTGTCATTCCAAATTCCAGTTCCTGTTCCATATTTAGAACCATTATAACGATACCAGTTTAAGAATCGCTCAACCCTGTGCTGCAGAGGAATCTATGGATATTGAAATCTAGAATTATTATCCTTTGCATGGATAAGAAAAAACTCGAAGCAAGTTTGTTTTTTGTCATTTTTTTTCGTAACTGAAACATCTAAATAATTAATAAACCTATTTTTCCTTCTATACACTGTTAAATGTTAGTATATCCAATTTTTTGACCTGCATATTTAATAAGCCGTGGTCACTAAGCATATATACTTGGCATCTTTTGATGGTTTAGATGGCAATATAAACTATCAAAACTTATAAACATTTTTGTTCAATCGGCTGTTTGTTAAGCGAATATACAAAGCATCTTTGCAGGATCTAGATAGTGGAAGTAATTCAGGTTTTTCATGATGTATGCTTATTAAAATCAAATTGAACTTTTTGAGGGTGTTATATGATAAACAAGCAATTTCAAAGGTTTAAATTTCAAATGCAGGTAGATGGTAGTGATTTTCTATTTTTTTTTTTTTTTGACGGAGATCTAGTATTGTAAACTTGTGAAGTGCAAATGGTATTCTGTTCTGAATCTTAAATAGCAAACAAAGCCCGTGCTTTAATTCATTTTCATTGAATTACACTTATAGCAGCTAATCGATCCCTTGTTTTTTTAATATTAAGAAATCACTTTTACAGCACCATAAAGTTTTGAGAAGATCTGTGCACATTAAAGAAAATATTAATAACAATGTGTGATACTAATACAATAAAATAAGTTCAATTTTAACTACGATTAGATAAAAAGGTCATATCTTTAAATAGCAGTGGTGCAGGCTATGCTTTAGACTTTGGCCTTTTGGTGAAGAGGAAAATCATAAATAATAGGAGACTTGAAGGAAGAGGTGTGGATAATATGACTCATAGTCATACCTTTGCATGAAATTTTAGTCACAAGCAGTTCTACAGGCTATTATCTAAAAAGCTAAGGAGCTAGCAGCGAGGGCAAAGAAATCTTAAAAAAATAGAAAAAGCCACATGAAAAATTCTAAGGTTTTCGAGTTAGGATAAAGTTAAATGGTTATACAAGAACACCTTTGAATTAGACCCATTATTATCATTATTTTATTTGAAAAACATGTGCGAGTCGCCATGTGAGATTGAATTGCTACAGTGCATGAGTCATTGCTCTGTATAGTGATGGCTAATTGTATGCTTTTGCTGCTCTGTCTCCACGTTGGCATCATAAAAATCTTAGGGATGCAGAGTGATGGTCAACCATATATCTGTGTCAGTACCCATGGACATTCTTTTTTAGTGCTTTTAACATCAACAAGTTCCAAAAGCAGATCTCTTAATACGGCTAAATTAACAGGAATAACACGCGTGTTGGGAGCCAAATGAAACTAACCATGAATAACAACCTCACTAACAATTGAAAACTCATCTCCCACCCAAGTCCATCTACAGCTTTCGAGAATAGCTTTAACAATGTCCATCTCATCTGAGCCAGTTTTAGGCATTAATATTTAAAAAATTATTTATTTTTTGTAAATTTGATATATAATCAGATGTTTGTAAATAACTTGTGAAGTGTTTCCAAAGTTTTTTTATTTTGTAAAGCAAGAACTACGAACTCTTGTTCTTAACTTTTGATATGCTATATTAAAAACTTGCTAGTTAAACTTTTTCTATAGAAGGATAGTAACTTGGTTACATTCAATTTTGAATGGATAATTTCATATTTTCACTAGTTAAAACTATATTTTTTGGATTTCTTACGTTTTGAGTAGGAATAAAATATATAGTGATTTCAGCATTTCTAACATGAGCATTATTTTGGCATTTTGCTATGAGCATACTGGTGAGGCAAATATTGTGGATGAATACTGATGAATGAATAATTGCTAATTGTTATTAATCATATATGTTCCTATATTGTGTGAAAACAAGAAAGTTCGGTTATTAAGAGCAATGTTTAAAATTGCGTATTCGGGTATTGAGGCGTTTTTCATTCGTGAGGTGAGGCGTAAGCCTCAAGGCGTTTTGAGGCGTAAGTCTCAAAATCAAAAGATTGCGTAAACATAAAATGATAAATTTGTTATATACTAATGAATGAATAATATAAAACATAAAAAAGCATAAGATATGAAGTGAAATTAAAATATCTCAATAATAAGACAACATGAAATATAGTTCAACTCAAAGTTCCATCTTTCTGAAATCCCAGTATTCTTTTCATTAACATATAATTCGGATTTCCAAAAATAAATAACAATGACATATCACATAAGAACTCATAAGTTATCAGCACTGTCATCACTAAGGGGTTCTTCATTTGAATCATCATTATGGTGAACTGCTCTCTCCCCTTCCTCCTCTCCTATAGAGTCTAATGTCAGGTATTTACTTCAAGATTTATGTAAGTTTTAATATATATAGCGTGAGGCGTAAGCCTCATGCCAGTGAGGCAAGGCGGGCCTCAACCAAGTTGAGGTGCAAGCCTCATAAAAAAACTCGAGGCGTAAGCATCGAGGCATTTTTTACTGGAATTGCGCAAAGGAGGGCCTCAAGGCGAGCCTCATATTGCGCAATTTTAAACCATGATTAAGAGAGGTTTGTTGGGGATTGATTTACTCTATACATGAGGGTGGGCCGACGAACTTCCTTAACAATAGTGTTTGTGGTGATATCCTCGATAAACTCAAGATCAAGAGTGAGAGTTATAAGGAGTTTAAGATGTTGACGGGCAATAATGATGACTATTCAATAAAACTATTTGAATATTAAATTAAAGATTAAGATATTGAAATGAACATGATACACATATGATCATTGAAAAAAAAACCAAATAAGCTAGAATTTCTTATTTGTTTAGTATGATTAGTGTGATTAATTATACATGTGTACATGTACTTTTACGATATTGATTTTAAGACTAAGATATAAATAAAGATTAAGACAGTGACAATATACTACTGATGAATATGCATGTGTAGATTCCTATGATGCACCAACACTGACACGGCGACACGGACACGAGACACGGCATTTTTTAAAAATATAGGACACGGGTGCGGCGTGGACACGACATAATAAAATTTTAATATAATATATAAAAATTAAGATATCATTATATTAAAAATGGCAAGCAATAATAAATCAAAGTCATGATAACTTATTTAGCTTATAACATAAAGATGTTTAGTACAAAAATGTCTAGTACAACCACAAAAATATAAGCAAAAAATCATTTAGTACAACATGAAGGTCCAACTACTCAATAGAGGTGTTGACCTCAATGTGTTATCCAAAAGACAAAAAGAAAGGGAGAAGGATTAAAACTCATATCCGTTGAGTCCCCGGAATCAGGCTGATTTTTCTGCTGAAATCGCGCTAAAATCTCTGAATCCGACGCCGAAATGGTCGCTTCCTCCGTTATTCCCGTGAACCTGCCTCGATTGAACGATCTGCTATGTCGTTAAATACTGCATCAACTGAAGGCTTCAACCACACAACTCTCCATCCTCTCCCGATCCCGTCTCCTCTTCTCTTCCGAACCTCCGCTTGCTGACTCTCCCGCTCTCGCTGCTTCCTCCACTCCTTCGTTGCCGTTGGACTTCGCTCCTTCGACGACTGCCCCTTCCAGTCGGAACGGAAGTTACGACATCTTGATCGGAATTAAAGAACAGGAGTTCGCTCGCTGTAGAGGCAACTTTCTCCTATTCACGTGCTTCTTCGGCACTTCCGCGGCTGGTCGACGTCGCTTCTTCGACTCCTCGTGGCCGATCGACTTTGCTCCCTTGGACGACTCTCCTTCCCACCCGATCGGAAGTCACGACATTTTGATCGGGATCAACAACGGGAGCTTGTCACTCCTCCTGCTCCTTCAGAGCTGTTCGGCTTCGCTCCTCCATCGACTTTCCCTTCCAGTAGGACCGGAAGTTAGCACATTTTGATCGGAAGCTACAACAGGAGCTCGCTG